>NC_137816.1:16500222-16602722 GCF_963921795.1 Nannobrachium achirus | reverse complement strand
CACCCCCACAGCACTACATTTCTGTAGTTGTTGTGAGACACAAAAGTGAATATTTATCACTCAAATAAGGCTTAAAACGTTGTTTGCTTAGAATCAGCTTTATTTATTTATTTTATTTTATTTTTCATTTATGTTTTATTGTATTTTTCGTGTAAATCACAAAAGACAAAAAAAACAAAAACCATAATCATAAAAAACAATACTTATAGAAATACACCAAGGGGGAGGTATCTGCCACTCTACACATTAGTTACTCTCTATACATACAGCACATTTATTTCAAAATGCACAATCCACTGTGGGGCGAACTCAAACCACATCTCTTAACAGGAGGGCTAAGTATACATAGAATAAATGTCAAATAAAAGAGAAAATTAAATCAGGCCTTATATTAGCGACATGAGTAAGCCATTTAGACCAGTTGTCCATGAAAATCTCCCCTTGACCCCTAAAATTAAATGTGATTCTCTCCATAATATATATATTATAGATTAAATCAATCCATTCATCTATAGTTGGTATAACATTAGTGAGCCATTTTTTTGTTATGGCCTTTTTGGATGCTACTAGTAATACCCTTAGCAAATATTGATCCTGCTTTGAACAGTGAAGCTCTTCTATATCAGCTAGGTACAAGGTTTTGAAATCAAATTGAATTGTAACTCTGAAAACTGCTTCCAGGACACTGTGAACACTTCTCCAAAATGGAACCACAGAAGGGCAACCCCAGAACATATGAAAATGGTTCGCCAACGTCTCTCCACATGATCTCCAGCAGTCAGTCTGAATAGAGTATTTGCTTTTCTGTGCTGGAGTACAGAAGAAACTAGACACATTTTTCCAGCTGAATTCTCGTCACATCACAGGTTTACAGAAGTAAAGAAGTGGGTGAAATTAGGTTTTTCGCATCGTATCGTTATTTCCATAGAAGAAAGAAACGTAAGAAGGAGGGGGCAAGGGGGGAAAGGAGATCAAACAAGAAAATAACTAACAATTATCAAATTATCTATTATCTACATATCTTGAAAAGTCAGTTCGTTTCGACCACATAATCCACATAAGGTAGACTGACACTGGTATAATCCGCAAGTAGGTTCATGAGGAAGAGCAAATAACTCTGTATAATCCAGTTAGGACCAAGGAAGATCTAAAAGTCAAGTCACTTGTCCCTGGTATAATCCACAGGTAGGTCCAAGGAAGAGCAGAAGTCCAGGCTGACGACACTGCCGGCCGGGTGAAAACTGTTCAAGAACCTGGTAGTGTTGCTCTTGATACTGTGGTTGGCCCCCTTGCCCGGGCCGTGGTTGTTGTAGGGGGTTGAACAGTTTGTGACTTGGGTGGTGCTTGTCCTCGATGATGCGCTGGACTTTGACTACAAACCGCTTTTTGAACAGTTCCTGGAGCACGGGCAACTCGCCTCACAAATCGTTATGTGACAAAAAATGCAAAACAACCAAGTGTGGTCAGCTACATCATGGCTGAGTCTTCGTTGAACTGTTGCTCATGCCACACTGTGTGTAGTCTAAATGGTTAAGTAACAGCAAGACAGAAAAAGTGCAAAAACACAGCAAGAGTTGTTCTTCCTTTTATGGAACAGAGCAGGAATTGTGTGAAGAGAGAAGGGGAGTGGAAATGATCAAACCAAAACATGACTGATTGATGCTGGGCTACATCATTGAAGGCCTGAAAAAGGCCCTTTGTATTTGTAGCACGTCACACCCATCACACAGTGACACGGAAATATGTCAGTTATTCGTAGCTTCATGTCGCTCGTTTCCATTGAAAAGGTGTAGCTTATTGCTTTGTCATCTAGAAAGTATCAACCCAATAACTATATAAAATTACAAGTAATGTATGTCAACTCAAATGCCTCTGCTTTATCCATGGAGCAGATGGTAGTATGGCAACTGCAATGATTCCTACTTGAAAGAGGAACACCATATGTGAAAGATTTGCAGTATGGTCCCATTCACATAATTTAATGAAAGCATGAAAAATGTCACATCTGAGTGTGCGGCTGAACAAGTAGACACTCACGCGCGCACACACACACACACACACACACACACACACACACACACACACACACACACACACACACACACACACACACACACACACACACACACACACACACACAGTATGTACGGTATATGTGTGACTTGAATTTCAACGTGTTGTTGCCATTTAGTGGGAAGCTATAGTGTTTGAGTTGCAGTTCACAGGTGGAAGTGTTGCTGCCAAATGATAATCTGATCTACTTCTCAGATCAATTAGCATAACATAACGGGAGACACATCTGAAAATGACAAAAAGCTGATTGCTGGTAGACATATGTTACCCGCACCATATGTTGGTATAAACTGTACGTAAACCTATGATCAGGGGCTTAAAATGATTAATATATTTCTGTCTTCACAATACATGCGGTCATTATGTCATTCAAAGTCTGAAATCTATTTCATTCATTCAATATCATTTTAGCAAATGTGTCTAGTTTCTGTCCTTTAATTTGTTCTTTGGTTGTTTGGTGCATTGCCATTTACTCATGAAAAGGCAGAGCAGTAGCATCACAGATCTCGAAAACTACTGGCTGGATTGCCATGGGACTTGCTATGCACTACCATGCTTCCCCTCACAACCAAGTATGAATCAGGCATTAGATTTCTTGCTAAAGGGCACCTTTATGGTCCATTTATGAAGTAAATGTCTCTTTATTCTTCCACTACCTGGAACTTTCCTAGCTGGACTGGTAAATAGTCATAAACTAATGCATTTACCAGCATGGCTGGCGCTGGCGGCATGACTTAGCTGGCAGAAAGGTTCCCCTTTCCGCGATTCATCAAATCACCATCTGTGCTTTTGGACTGAAGGAGTAGCCTAATTGCAAATTGATTCCTGTGTTTTGCAGTACACTAGAATATTCTGTATTCATAATTTCCATTCATCTAGTGAAATGAGCCCCCATACCTTCACACTACCTTGAATTATTGAAGAGTCAAGAGATACCACCAAGCACTCTTCATGAATAAAAAAGGGGATGGGGGGAGAAAGAAAGAGAAAGAGAGAGAGAGAGAGAGAGAGAGAGAGAGAGAGAGAGAGAGAGAGAGAGAGAAAGAAAGAAAGAAAATACATTGTTTAATCCACCGACTCATTCATTAAAATGGTTGAACTGCAATTTAGGAGCATTTAAAATGTTAACCTTTTCAACAATTTTAAAATAGTCAATTACACGCTGAGTAGCACATTAAATCCAAGTGCTTTGTTTATTGGTTAAATAAACTGGTTAAAATTTAAATAAACTGTAAAAGGCCTTGCCCTGTCCATGTTATTTGTTGGAGAAAATGGACAACTAACATTTAGCTGGCAAAAAGTGTTATGAAGAAAACGCACTATGGCAGAAAATGCAATATTGCACAAATCATGATCCAAGGAAGTCCAAGTTCAAGAGTTATGGGCTAAAACATAAATCGGTTTGTTATTGTGACACCAATGCTGATTTGAAAAATGTAGGGTAGCATTTCTTTCAATGAGACAATGAAGGCCCTGGATGACTTAAAATGTATTTCAGGATGACTCCTCCCATACCCATGCTTCTCACTACGGCACATAATTCAGCACTAGATAATTGGTTCTAGCTAAGTTTGTCTTCCTTTGCATGGCCTCATATTCAACTGGACTGGAGTGACATGGAGGGAAACTGGGTCAAAACTGGGTCGTTTTGACCCACAACAATGTCATTCCCCCTTGTTTTTGGTACCTTGGTACATTGGGACCTTAACAAATATTTCTTTGGATCTTTTTTCTCAGTCTATGTAATGGATGTAAACCTAGATTTGATAGCAGTAATGCATCCTGAAAGACAGACAGCACTTTGTGAGAGCCCTTCGTGAGAGCAAAGTTCCATCTTGCTTCAAATCAGCAATCATTGTTCCAGTTCCGAAAAAGGGCAAAATAAATGGGCTGAATGATTGGAGACCAGTTGCACTCACACCAATTGTGAGCAAATGCTTTGAAAAGCACGTTAGGAAGATGATCAGTGACCAATTGCCACTCACACTCGACCCACTGCAATTTGCCTACCGTCAGAACAGATCTACCGATGATGCCATTGCCACATCTCTACACACGACCCTCTCACATCTTGAGGAGAAAAAATCATATGTGAGAATGCTGTTTATTGACTACAGCTCAGCGTTCAACACCATAAACACACCCTCAAACTAGATACCAAGCTAAAGAGCCTGGGTCTAAATCCAAGCCTTCGTCGCTGGATCCTGGACTTCCTGACACAAAGACGCCAGGTGGTGAGGATGGGACCAAAGACCTCTGCCCCTCTGTCTCTCAGCACAGGAGCACCTCAAGGATGCGTCTTGAGCCCCCTTCTCTACTCCCTGTACACCCACGACTGTGTGGCCCTGTTCAGCTCGAACCAAGTGATCAAGTTTGCGGACGACACCACAGTCATTGGCCTGATCACGAACGACGATGAGGAGAGAGGTGGAGAACCTAGAATCATGGTGCCAGGAGAACAACCTCGCTCTCAATGTGGACAAGACAAAAGAGATCATCTTTGACTACAGAAGGCCTCCTAGAGTCCACTCACCCCTCCAAATCGGGGGCGCTGCAGTGGAGAGGGTAAAAAATGTAGATTCCTGGGAGTGCACATCTCTGAGGATCTTACCTGGGCAGTGCAGACAGAGCGGGTTGTCAAGAAAGCACAACAACGCCTCTACTTTCTCAGGAAGCTGAAGAAGGCTGGGATGGGCCCCAAAGTCCTAAGAGCTTTCTACAGAGGCACCACAGAGAGCATCCTGACTGGCTGCTTCACTGCATGGTACGGCGGCTGCACTGCCCTCAACCGCAAGGCCCTGCAGAGGGTTGTGCGGACAGCCGAACGGATCAGCGGATGCGATCTCCCACCAATCCAAGCCCTGTACGACGAACGCTGTGTCAAAAAAGCTCAAGGAATCATCAAAGATCTACACCATCCCAACCACAGCCTGTTCAAGATGTTGCCGCATGGAAAGCGGCAACGCAGTCTCAAAGCTACTAGCAACAGACTGCAAAAAAGCTTCTTTCCACAAACAATCAGGCACATGAACAAACTGTCAAAGATGAGAACGGTCCAGAGCTAGAACGGTCCAGAGCTAGAACGGTCCAGAGCTAGCCTGAACCTTGAACCTTGAACTTAACCTTCATCAGCACTTACAGTACGTCTCAATGTCTGACCCAATACTGCTTTTCATGAAGTGAAATCTGTGTCTGTCTCTCTCTCTCTCTCTCTCTCTCTCTTTCTCTCTCTGTGTCTCTCCGTTTCTCTAGGGATGGTTCAGATGCATCCAGCCCACAGTTAGGAGTTTTCAGTGGGAACACAGCATTGGAATCAGCCTACAGCAGCAGCCCTACCGTCCTGATCCGCTTTCATTCTGACTTCTCAACTGGAGGGTTCTTCATTCTCAACTTCCATGGTATAGACTCAGACTCATCACATGTTATACATGCAGTCAGTATTCACACATAATGTATTCACCAGGCACGTGCACACATAGACATCAAAGGGGGCTTGGGCCCCTGCCCTTTTACCCCCCAAAAAGTGCCCTCTCCAGACCATGAATGCACGTTTTTACTGTGGTGAAAGAAATGCAAATGCCAACTCTCCATGTCTTACCCGAAGGCAGCATTCAAGAGAATTGCCTTGTCCAAACTCTCCTGATGTTCAAAGAATTGCCCTCTCCATGTAGAAATCCATGCTGTACGCTACCTCTCTAGTATTGACTTTTTTGATGCTTAGTTTAGTGTGGTATCAAGTACCGAAAATAGCAGGAGGTCTGCCATTTTCGATATTTTCAACCAAAAGGCCCCTTTAGGAATTTCAGCCCCTGCCTCTTTAACATTCTCTGCACGTCCCTGGTATTCACTCAGTTTTTCTTTTTTGGCGTGGCTCTGTAAGAGCTAAGCCTCCCATAAGAGGGTGTGTGCTAGCATGTGTGCATGTTTGTCTAAGCTCAAACCGGTAGACAGTGCCAGTAGGCCAACTTAATTTCAGTGTCTGTCGTACATTCATTCCATTTACAGTCACACTATTTCTCTTTCTCTCCACTGCTCTGTTTTATGAGAGTGCGGGGCTCAGCCCCCGATGCTCACAGAGCAGGGCAGTACACAACTACACTGACTTGTTATTAAGTGCAATAAAAGTCCAATGTGAAAGAGAGAAAACATCAGCTGCGCATTCAAACTATGTGCAGTTACTGTATCTCAGAGTTTAATGCAAGCTTTTGGTTTTAAACCTTCTTCAGGCATGCAGGCCTGAAGGCATGAACCAAAAAACAGTGCTTGATTGAAAAGTCCAATAAAGGACAAAAGAGTAAAACATGAATGAGCAGACGTTGACCCTAAATGCCTAAAAACCAGGGGACAACAGCAGCTTTCTTTTTTTAAACGGATCGGATGTGTCCATTGGTGTCACTAGCAAGCATTGCATTGGGCATTTAAAATTATTCATTCATTCATTGAGTCCCAACTCTTCTAGACATAATGAATAACAACCAGCTTGCATAGTGCTTCATGACTAAATAATAAGTCTTAAGATGTATTGATTATTTTACTAGATAAAAATGGAGAACAGTACAAGTATAGTCAATACAATTGAAATGTAGTACAGTACACGTAGTTAAACACCCTGCCTAAAAGGAACATCCCAAATAAGACCTTTTACGGCCTTTTTTTTTACTTTGGAAGCTCTCTGTATTTAATTCATGGACATTACAGGTCATGTCAGGGTATGTTGAAGAGGATGATACGATATCCCACCATGCAACAGCACATCCTGTGCATTGAACGTAGGCCTATCCCCTTGGACTCAACCTTCTTCCAGGAGACGGTCTCTGGATTTAATTTCCACACATCATTGAAGGGTAATTGTTGAAAGTTGTAACCACCAAGGGTGAATGACCTGAGTGTCCTTCTGGAAGAAGCTCTGTAGAAGACATGCTCAGTCAGCAGCAAAATTACAAAACTTCAACAGCATAGATGCTATTATATTACAATGGTGTCCCTATTGCCTGTCTTGATACCATAGCACTCACCTCCAATCACTGATTGCAGGCAAGTGCTCGTTATCCTCTGATTGTGAGCGCTGCCCATCTTCTGAGTTAAATGGCCAACACCCATGCCACTTGTTCTCATACATGAACCTAATGAAGACCATTTAGGTCAAAAGGTTGTTCAATAAATACACAGTGGGACCATGATGATGCATGGATCAGAAAAAATAAATAAAAGAATATATATTTTTTTAATTATTATTTAATTATATATATATTTCTTTTTGCAGACAATAGTTGTTCTCGGTGTCAAACACACTCATGTTGTTGAAATTGTCCTTGACCCGCCCTCGGCCCCCAAGTACAGACATCTTTGTCCCGAGGATGGTAGCGACGTGCAAGAAACGGGTGCTTGAGTACCTGTTAATTAAAGACCAGGCCATTGTGGTGGTGTCCCAACATGTACTGTAGATGTGATTAGTGCGTCTACTCACACCGCCATACATACAGTTTACATGAGCTTCCCAGCCCTCGCCTCTGGAACAGTCCCAGAAATCTTGGGCTTGAACCATCTGTGGGTGTCCATATTGGTTCACTGACCGCCAGCGAGACCCCAGGCCAAGCAACGCTCTGGAATGTCCCCCACCCTACACAGTTCAGCAGTGATGCCAAGAAATGTTCAGGGGAATTTGCTGCAGACAAGTGGATTTGGATTATTTGACAATTCATTGGAAATGGACACCATGGTTGTGATCAGGGCAGGAAATTCACGGCGGCCACGACGGCCATGGCCGCCGTTGCCCCTCTCTTTGGCCGTGTGCCCCTTGAAAAATGACATGCCCAAACGGCCACAGTGGCCGTGATGCCCTGGCGCCCACAGCAGTCCATTAACTGCTTTTTACAGTTTTTTTCCTCTGCGCGATTTTCCAGTCATTACAGTAACAGCAGTGCGTGGTTGGTTGAGCTGCGCACATGACCAGTAGTAGATTCCATTTACGCTCGTAGTAGCAGCATAGCAGCCGCCGCATAGTGGAGCCGCCGGAGTCCCGCGACACAGTGTTTATACAAGTTACAACACAAAAACATCACCGGGCTAAACGGGAGTTTTATCTAACGCAGCCTGTTGAATAAATCCGAATGTGCGAACGAATGCCTTCAAATTGAGCTCTGCTGAGCTCAGGACAACAACCAAAATGCAGCACAAGGGAACCAAAAGCTATTCTTTCCCCAGAGCTGTCAGAAAGTACATTGTTGTTGAGAAAGGGATCACTCCGCGAACGGGAGGGAGGAGTTTGTGTGCGTGTGTGCGTGCGTGCACATGGCCAGTGGTGGAAAAAGTACTTAAGTAAAAGTATCAATAGCCTACTGCAATGTAGAAATACTTCCGTTGCAAGTAAAGTCCCAAAATTACAAAAGTATTGGTATCAAAATGTACTTAAAGTACCAAAAGTAAAAGTACAACATTTTTGAAAATAGCAGATCTACAAGCTCACAACGCATAGTTATGCGACACATCTTGAGCTTGTAGATCTGCTATTTTTTCTACAAGCTTGATTATTTTCAAATAGCCTAAATAGGGCTAAAGTGGTTCATGTATGTTTAATAATATTATAATTTACAACATGCAAAGTAACTGGTAACTAAAGATTTCAAATAATTGTAGTGGAGTAAAAGTACAATATTTGGATCCGAGATGTAGTGGAGTAGAAGTAAGTGTTAGAAATACTCAAAATTACAATAAACAATTAAGTAAGGCTGGGACTTTAACTGATTAATTGCGATTAATTAATTACAGAAAATTAACGCGATTAAAAAAATTAACTCATTTTAATCGCACTTAGTTTTTGCACCACAGAACCTTCAGTTTCGGGCATATCGATCATAGCGATGCACCAACCAAGAAGAGACAACAAACGCAAAGGGAGAAGTAGCCAATCAGAGCGCTTTGCTTGGCCCAGTGGATGCGAAATTTAGATTTAAAAAACTCAGTTGTTGATTCACTCGTACAACAAAATGTGTTTTACTTGAAAAAAAATGCTTCTCGGGTCAAATATCGATGTGCGATTAAAATGCGATTAATTGCGATTAATTAATCACAGAGCCTGTAATTAATTAGATTACATTGTTTAATCGCATCCCAGCCCTACAATTAAGTACAATACTTAAGTAAATTAGTTACTTTACACCACTGCATATGGCAAAACAGAAATAATTGAAAGGTATTACATTAAACCTTAACGTTTAAGCTAAATTAATTATGACTGTGGCGTGGACTTAAAATCATTGTTTTAATGATGGCCTTCCTGCCCTGGCACTTGGCCTTTATGCCCTCAAAAATTTGACAACACCAAAGGCCAATTGGCCTTGCCCCTAAACTGACGAAATTCTAGGCCTGGTTGTGATGATGACATTGTGATGTACTGATGTTGCATGATGATGTCAATATGTAGAATACACAATGACTGGCCATGGCAAAAAATTTAAATGGGTATTTGTATAGCCCTACTCCTAGGGTGCGAGGCATCTAGAAGAGGGTTTGTCTGTGTGGGAATATTTTTCCCCATATTGCACAATGTCACGTTATTATTTTGTTTGAATGTTTCACATTTTGTCAGATCAGAATCTCAGATTCGAGGGGGCACGGTGGCGCAGTGGTTAGCGCTTCGCCTCACAGCTAGAAGGTCCTGGTTTCGATTCCCGCCGGGGGACGCTGTGGGTGCTGGGGGCGTGTTTCTCCCTCCGCGTCATCAGCGCCCACACCTTAGGTGGGGTCAGCGATAGGGCCTTTCTGTGTGGAGTTTGCATGTTCTCCCCGTGTCTCCTAGGGTTGATATCCTCACAAAAACATGCAGTTATCCTGGTCTCAATAATGCCTCCCCCTGGCCAGCCGGGGCGCTTGATGGAGGGGAAAGGAACTGGTTGGAATAACGTGTTCCTTCCACGCGCTACGTCCATCCCGGGGAAATCCCCCCTGTCAGGTGAAAAGAAACAACTTGGACTACTCATGCATTGAAGGAAGCATGAGGTCAGTCCATTGTCTACCCCAGGCGCGGCAGAGGGAGAGCAGAGCCCAGGATTACATAGGCAATTGGCACTGGTTGAAAATGGGTTGCAAAATCGTGGGATAAAAATTATAGAAGTATAAAAAAAAGAATCTCAGATTCGCCCTCCGGTCATATTTGGGCAAGACTGATCATGACCTCAGCCTCAGGACAGCAGTGATGGCAACCATAGCACCCCAAACCTATACCATGCAACCATGGCCATCTACCAAACAAACCATATGAAATGAAAGCCTTCATTACAAATACGTGTTTGTGTAATTGACACAACAAGCACACAAACACATTATGCAGAAAGAAACAGATCGACAGATGCACGTAACCATTACGCATAGAAATGTAAATCCATACAAAGATACATGGCAATTATTCCAGTGTCAGTTATGCATGTACAATTCTATTTCCAGGGCCATTGAGTCCATAAACTCAACAGTAATAGTGGTGAGAGGAACGCTGCTGCACAAGGAGACACTGTCTATAAAATAGGAATTCAAACAATGGAAGGGGGGGGGGGGGGGGGGCTGGAAAGAAAAAAGCCCTCCTGATCGAAATGTCGATGTTATGAATTAAAGATTTCCCAGGGGAGGTCTTCCTAACTCTATTTCCTTTACTTTAGCCTGGTAAAGACTCAAATAATCAGTGTCTGCTAAAGGCAGTATCTCCAAAAATGCAATTTCTTCAGGATTGTAAATTGATTTATGTGTATTTAACGCATGTGTGCATTATAATTTAGATAGATAGATAGATAGATAGATAGATAGATAGATAGAGAGCACAGCTTCATTGCGAAATGCAAACCATAAGAAATGCTGACCATGTTGACTCCCTCTTACTTTCTGTCCTGTCTGTCTGTGTGTAAAGTTTGAACTGAAAGAATTAATTGTAAAACACAATTCATGAATGTTTAGAACTGTGGTTAATGCTTCACACTACACAGTTACAGTACACTGTCTGAGACTGAAAGAAAGTTCCCGGCCCACTTAATTAAACTGGAAGAGACGCAGAAATATCTCAGACTAACAGTGATAAATCTGCTGGAGCAGTTATTAGTTTTATCAAGTTTCAGTTCTATACAGACTATTGTTGTATAGTTTGTTGTGATTTGTATGAATATGTTTTATACAGCCTACCCCCCCCCCCCCCCCATTCCTCTGTTCTTTTTCACAAATTGCACCCTCATCATAAGCCTTTGAGCAAGTGATATACACTTACAAATCCAATAGTGGTTTGAGTGATCTTTATTTACACAATCCTGCAGTTTGTTGGGCATCTTGGGTGGACCTCTGGGGGAACGCATGTCAAGCAGCTCAGCTCCTAGAGAAATACAGCGTCCAATTAAACACAAACTGACATCTGACTAATAAGCAAGTGATCCCACTGTGTAACATTTCACGTGTAATTGCATTCAGTGAGCGAGGGTCCGTTCCTATTCTCAAGTCGAACTTGATCAATTACCCCCCCTCCTCACATCTCATCCTCACCTCCTCCTTCCTTGTGGAGCGGCAAATAAATGAGGAAAAGACACAAGTGAGGGATGTGAGGATAGAACAAGCCCCCAGGACACCGGGGGATCCGGGATGATTGAAGCAAGCCTGAACTAGTGGCCAAATCTGGTATTACAAAAGAAAATGTGAAATCCTATTGCGTCTGCTCTATTGACACAATCGTCAGTGTCAATCCCGGAAGGAGAGTGTACGCCCGGGGGAGCATGCACTGGGTGAGCATGTGCCCATGTGTACGCAACCCATGTGCGCGACCTCGCCCTTTAGAGCGAGGTCGCTTCTCACCCTTAGGGCGTCGTATGGTTATTACATCTATGAGATAGAACATTGAGATTTGGAATTTATGTAATGATTTTCAGTTAACCCTCTAAGGCCCACGGTTGTAATATTACAACGTTTGTATTTTATCCAAAAAAAGGTTTAAATCATTTTATTTTAGCTCCCCCTACCACCTAAACATCACCATTGGATTCTATTGTTTAGTATTACAATGCCATTGGCCACAATATTTGCATATAAATACCCCCCACAGGGGCTGACATTCACACCCGCCACACCCGCTGACATTCCAGAGTTTTGACGAACAACATCTCACTTTTTCATGGAAGCTATTCCTCACAAAAACATAAGTAAAATGCCTGTACTATTTTTTTTGGTGATCATTAGAATGTCTAGAACATGTACATATGTTATTATTGTGAAAAATACCCCCCATATGTAAATTAGAGCATGATTTATGATTTTTGATTTATGGCTATAAAACCTTACAAAAACATTTTTTTGAAAAAAACATTACATTTTCCTCTTAACTCATTCTGTGCCAATCACGTGTATACACGTGATATATTAGCGCATCCCACAGTGCCAATCACGTATATACACGTGATTCCAAAAAAAAAAAAAAAAAAAAAAAAATTTTTTTTGAAATTTTTTTTTTTAAAAAAATTTTTTTTGGACCCCATCAAAACTAGTGAACATGATTTCAATCGCGATTTTGCATGTTTAACCCCCATACAACCCCCATACAACTCAGGTAGCAGACCTCCAAGCTCACAACAGTGTAAAACATAATGGCTATTATCTCAAGAATGCCTGAACGGATTTCCAATCGGATTTTTTTGTTTGAAAGCTGTGAACAAACTGCACAAACCCACAACAATGCAATCCAGGATTGCATTGGATTTTTTAGAGCTCATTCTTCTCTGTTTTTTTCCCATGCATGAGGTGTGCAAGGTTTAATCATGGCTAAGTTGACGAAAATAAGGCTTTTAAAATGCTTGGTAGCCAATAGCTAACTTCAAGCTAACTTCATCCTCTTCCTGTACATGCACAAAGGAAAGTGTTTAGGCAAGTCATGGCTGCAGGGCTTCTGCATATACCAGCATATGTGTCCCAATCTCCCCAGGAGCCAGTCATTGCAATTTTTTTCATTTTCATTTTTTCATTTCATTTGAAAGCTGGGGATCATAGCTACAAAATGATATATTGGTTGTGGAGATTGACCCAACAGTTTTGAAGATATGGCTTATAGAATGATGCCATGCTGAAATAGTACTTTTGAGATATTCAAGTTTTAAATAAATTTCTAACCTGCAATGACCTGACTCCGCCACATGGGGAGCAATCTTCAATTCAATCTTCAATTCAAAGAAGCTTTATTGGCATGAGAACACAAACGTTTACACAGTGGTGGAAAAAGTACCAACATTTTATAATAAAGTAAAGTATCAATTCTGCAATGTAGAATCACTCTGTTACAAGTAAAAGTCCAGAATAAAAAATGTACTTGAGTAAAAGTACAAAAGTATTGGTATCCAAATGTACTTAAAGTACCAAAAGTAAAAGTACAAAATGTTTGAAAATAGCAGATCTACAAGCTCACAACGCGTCGCACCGCAATGCGTTGTGAGCTTGTAGATCGTCTATTTTCAAATAGCCTTGGTATAACATAGGGCTAAAGTGGTTTATGTATGTTTTAAACTTTAGTTATTGCTCTCTAAAAAGATAATGCCACAACAGCATCTCAAGCATTATTGGGCTAAATGTAAAGACGCTACAGTGCGCCAACCGTGAAGCAGTTTAACCAATTTGCTACATACGTCTACACAAACGGTCAGATTACAAAGATAAATTGCTTAGTGAAGGCTCACAGATGTCACCATAGGGTACGCTCCAGCAGAATGTCCCGTAATGATCGTATTATTTAATGAGGAGCATTTTAATCCGATCGGTCGTCGTTTCCTTAAAAAGGTATTAATGTATCTAAGTGCAGTACACCTCGCAACCGATGGGGTCGCATGGCTGAAAAACAACAGAAAATGGCATCTGATCGGATTAAAATGCAGTTTATTAAACAATACGAAAGATACGGGTAATTCTGCTTGAGCGTACCATACTGTGACATCTGTGAGACTTCAGTAAGCACGTTATCTTTGAAATATGAAGGTTTTTGTAGACGTACGTAGCAAATAGGATTAACTGCTCAACACGAGGTTGAAGTGAACCTATTACGTGTGCAACAGGGCTAACTGTGCTAAATGTAGCATAATCAGTGTTTGTGTAACTTCAGCCAGAAGGATTATTTGACCTGATAATAAAACACAATCTACAGGCTTAACCGCCTCGCGTTGTGAGCTTGTAGAAGAGAGCAACAATAGAGTTGGGTCACGTTTTATTTGTTTATAGCCTGCAGCTAGCGCTGCAGCTAGCGCTAGCTAACGCTAGCTAGCGTTAGCCGTTAGCCACTCATAGCCAGTCAACCAGAATAGTCTACTCTAAAGTCAACTTTCCGACGGCGAGTGAACGATTGCATTCCATCCATGTTTTCTTGGCTGTCAATTTATTGTCCAAAAAAACAAACACCCTGAACGTTAGAATTAGATAGTTTAGGACGACACTGATCTATTCAATGCTAAGCTAACTCAGTGACAAAGGAAGCTTCCGCACCGGAGCATACGTCACAGACGTCTCCAGACCGCTCCAGGATCATTTCACCAGCGTAGAAGAAGAAACAGCGGAAGTCAAGAACGGCGGAAGAATAATAAATAATAATACACAAAATCATACATTACGTGGTTAATAATTGTTCATTTGGAACACACGTGGCATTAAATTAATGGGATAAATACTGTGGGTTGCTTCGCTAAGTAATGGAGTCCCGATATTACCGCATTTGGCTACAAACGGCTAACAAAGGCTGGCTAGTTAGCATTTTAGCTAATATAAACTGGGAGGACTAACAGAATTATGTACCGATCTCTCACATTAATTAAAAAAAGTCTTATTTACATGCAGAGTTAAGCTCTGGCGTTTAAGTGAAATGTAGCTTAGATATTATGAGATGCTGTTGTGGCATAAAAAAAAAAGAGCAAAAAAAAAAAAAAAAATCATTTTGGCTACAGGGAATAATGACAGTCCCCGAGATGACTAGCTGCTGGCGGTGCTGGGACACATATCTCTATGGGATTGTCTGTGGCACACTGGGCCCCCTCTAGTGGTGAAAGGGTGGCATTAAATGAGTTAATAGGACTCCTACAACACCATCTGATTTTTTTCAATTTTTTATTTCAAGTATTTCTATATTCGGGCCTTAGAGGGTTCACCCTTGCTCAAGTGTAAATTGGACATACTGTAGAGTAGTGCTAGGAAAATAAAACTCAGTCTCATGTTCCTGTCTGACTACAAGGCCACCCTAACAAACACACAGTGCCCCTATGTAGTTTGAGCCAATATTTCTCCACAAGGTCCTCTACCCTAGCATCCTTCTCACTCAGTACTTAGCTGGCAGTGGAGATACATTGAAGAACTTGTCTTGCACTCAGTCCATGAAGACCACTAAATTCACAACACACGTGTGCAAATGTACAGTGACAAACACCACAAAAAACTGAACCTTTTGTTCTCACTGAGTAATCTGGTGAAGCTACTGTATATACAATAAGCACTGCTGCCTTGTAACATTCAATCATACAGTATCATATGAAAATATATCACTTTAGCACTGGCATGGCTGCCTCTGAAAAACTGCTACGTCTAAGTTATTTTGCTCTTTTATTCAGTAGAGAGCAGATCCAAGCGCAGCAGAGGGCTGAGGTAGAGTCCGTCTGTTTTAGAAATCAATGTTTCTGCCACCAGGGCCATGTTTTTTTTCTCGTCGTTAACAAGACCTTGGTGGGTGAAAAGTCAATGTTATGAATTAAATATTTGCTGGGAGCGTTCCTCTAAACATGGTCTGTGGAAGTATGATTTCCTTCAATTTCTCTAACTCCCATTTGAGAAAACATTGCCGTGTTTAGACGGCTTCTGACAGGAGCCGTCCTCCATCCAACCTATGCATATCAAAGACAGTCAAACCACTGATTGATGAGGTTTTCAAATGTAAGAAGTGGAAATGTAATGAACACAAATATGGACACTGAGGAGTGTCCTAGTTTGTGGTCTATAGATATACAGTATATTTTACACTCATGTCATGTACAGTATTGAACTGGCTGGAGTCCAGGTTAGAAATAATATTCACAGATTCAAACTTCCGTGTTTATTAGCTCATAAGTGAAACATTGTTAAATGCAAATGAGGTAGACAATGAGCTACAACCTCATTTTCTTTTCTGACGCCCCTGCACAATCACCTCACTGTACATGGAGGCCAATGTTGTTTTGTCCAGCTCAGAGCGCGGCTCATTTTGGTACCAGGGGCGTTGCTACAGAACACTGCATTGTGATTTGTGCAGCTTTGTTCACAAACTGCACACAGTAACTTTCTAGCGATAGCTAAAAGATTGGACAGGAAGGCCAAGCCAAAACTATCTTATTGTTTTATTTTGTCTTTGTCTGTTTAGACTTCTGATGTGACCTCTTCAAGGTCTCATCGATATATCATAACTAGTCCATACCCGGGATGTGCACACCCAAACTATGTACAGAATTTGAGATAGTGTTGCTATTGATGACACAGCGACCGCTTCTGCTATTATGTTTCTACAACAGCCTTGCTGAGTCTGCTACATGGCATGCGTTAGGACTAGGGGTGTAACAATATAGTAACTGTATCGAAATATCGTTTTTAACTTAAAAAATCGAAGTAGATCGAAATGAAAACAGCTAAAATTGAATCGTATCGTTTTATTTTGTATCGTATCGAATCGGCAGTGCAAAGAATCGATTGTATCGATACTACCTACTTGTGCATTGTATTTAGCATTTTTAAGAAGAAAAAATGAAAAGGAGGGGTTTAATTACTTTTCCTTTCTATATAGCTACACTGTTCTATCGATAAATGAGTGTAATCTTTGGGTTCATGTCAAGGTGCAGGTTTGTCATTATACAATGTCCATGTATTTGGCAGATAATCACTGTGTTTACTTATTTATATCAATAATAATACATATTTCCCTTAAAAACCTGCACTATCCACACCTTTAACACAGATTTAATTTCTTTGCTAAATAGTTACTATATCGATTTTAAATAATTAAATCGAATCGTATCGTATCACCATGAATGAACAAATATCGTCCATGTATCGTATCGTCAACCATGTATCGTGATATGTATCGAATCGCTATTAAAATGTATCGTTACACCCCTAGTTAGGACAGTGATTCTCAAAGTGGATTCCAGGGACTCTGTGGGTTCCTTCAGGGGGGTCTCAATTGTCCCATACAAGTCTGTAACTCTGACAGTGTACAAACGGAACCAAATGAACCCTAACGGGTCCATTTGGTTCCGTTTGTACACTGTCAGAGTTAAGGAGAGACCTTGAAATATGAAAGTTTGAGAAACACTGCGTTAGGATACAATCAAGACCCCCCCCCCCCCCAGACCCACGGTAGAACACTGAAGCTGCCGTCACCTGGTGGTCTTCCGCATTTAAAATGCTACTGCGTTTGAGTACCACATTTTGGTGCTTAAATCTAGGACAATGTGGAAGTAGAGGGTTACGCCGAGTGCTCAGTGGGGGCTTAATGCAAGGGCTTTAGGTCTGCAGCACCTACCACAGGACACTCATGTGAAGAAATGCCCCAGTCATGCTCACACACCAAGAGAACAAAACTCTTAATATTATGCTGTTGCAGTGTGTTTTAATATTAAAACTCTTCTGCTGAATTCTACTTACCCTTGTAATGATTTTGCACTACTCTCCCCAGCATACCGCCTGAAGAAATGCCCTCCTCCTGCTCCTGTGGAAAATGCTGAGATGATTTATGAAGATGAGGACTTCCAGATAGGTAGAAAAAACCTTTAAAACGTGTATATATAATTAAATATAGTGTGTGTGTCTGTTTGTGTGCCCAGGTTATGCCCAAATATAGAAACATACGTTTAGTATGTAGATCACCTACATCAGCACAAATTGGCGCTGTTAGGCAATGGTTTCGGTTTTGTGTGACGTCAGACCAGAGTGTAATCTATGAGGGGGGGTAGGATAGTGAGAAAGGGATACGGAGAGGGACAAGATGGGTTGGGGGGACAAGGATGTTGCTGCCTAGTGTCTACCAACAGGGACGTGCTGGCCATTGGGAAAAGCGGGACAACTCCCGAACGGCCAGTTCATTCCCGGCTGGTCCAGGCCGGCCATTAGGAAAAAAAATTAAATAAAATGTCGGCCTTCATTCCATTTTGGGGGCTGGGCGGCCAACAAAGTAAATCGTCACTGTCGGGCAGAAAACCTTGTATCTCCAAGTTTCAAATTTGCAAAGCCCTGCTTCATCATACAAGGCTGTCGCACAAAAGTAGTGAAAACACAACGCCTCGCACCGTGAGGCGTGTTTTCACTAGTTTAAATCATTTTCAAAATGGTTTTGGACGTACAAGGTTTCCACCCGACAATGACGAAATATAACTCATGTAATTGGCCCACTGGCTTGTCACTTGTCATGATCTGAAATGGCAGCAATCTTTGAGTAGCAGCAGCGCTATAGAGAGATCTCTCTCTATAGCGCGCAATGAGGGCCTCTACAACGCTTTTTCCCGGGCTGAATCAGGGGCCCAGCACGTCCCTGTCTACCAACACCTAACCTCGCGTCACCAGGCTTTCCGCTGGGGGAAAGCCTGGTCTTCGTTTACTAAACGGGCCGTTTGATCCGGTCGGGAGCGGAAGAGCTCCTACGTTTTTCTGTAGTCCAAAACGGACTACACTTTGGCCGGAAACAACGACCGGAAACAGTTTCAACCCAGTTAGCGCATGCGCAAGTAGTTAGCGCATGCGCAAGTACGGGTTAAAACCTGGTTAAAACTGTTTCCGGTCGTTGTTTCCGGCCAAAGTGTAGTCCGTTTTGGACTACAGAAAAACGTAGGAGCCCTTCCGCTCCCGACCGGATCAAAAGCCCGAAATTGGAAGCCAGCCCAGGCTAACCAACACCTAAACACCCACAGTAACCCTGGTAACGGTGAGCATGATAATAACCTGGCGCAAAGTTCTGTCTTCTGCCGTTTTGTAGCTTTGAAATGAGGCACTGGGCGTGTGTTGTCCCTAATGGCGTGTGTTGAAACTAATGAAAAATAATGAAATCTGCACACTACAATAAAGTATTCCCGTTTGCAAAAAATAAATGTGTTAACGTTTGGCACCTCAGGGCTCTTCCGCCAACCTGGTCTGAGGAAGAGCCTTGAGGCTCCAAACGTTATCAAAAACATATTGATCCAGCACCCAGCCTAGTGAAGGTCTGGGATGTCTTTTGTCTTTTTCTCACAGTGTGTTGAAACAGTGTTTGATCATCAGGATGATCAGATGCTGTTGTCAAGTTTCCATTTCCTCCGTGCTGTGATAAATGTAATTTGTACCCTAGCCTTTCATATTAACAGGGTCTACTGTAGCACTGAAAAACAGGTTTCACAATGCTACAAGATGATTCATTTTGACCAGTATTATGCAAAGCTAATAGGCTCTTACTGCAATGATGTCTCATCTTCAACAGCCTAGTATTCATGTACCTCTATGTATATAGAGGTATTATGTTCAGAGAGACTCCGATTCCATTCCTTCCTGTCATGGTTTGGGGGGTTTTGAGCGTCAATCTGGACATTTTTCCTGTTATTTACTGTGTTTTTTTTTTGCCTGCCTCATTATTGACTGCCACTCCTCCTTGTTTCCCACTTCACCTGTGCCCTTGATTTCCTATTGTTTGCATGAGTATTTAAACCCTGCCTTTTCCTCAGTTCAGTGATTAGTCTTTGTCTGGTGAAGTGTTTGGCCTCTGTTTCCCATGCCATTGTGAAAGTGTTGAAAACAACAAAACAAAACAACGACATTTTTTGTGAACTGTGATCTTTGGGGTTTTGTGATTAAAACTTTGGTTTCGTTTCTGGAATTGGACTATTATTTCGTGTGCCTCTGCACCTGGGTTATCACTCTTTTTTGAGAATATTTTGGGGTATTTTTCCCTCAGCCTGTCAGTGCTGCATGAGGCCAGGTTTTTTTCCCTGGCCTGATACTTCCAGCCAGTGTGTTACACAGCCATGACACCTCATTGGCATGCAACAGGTTTCCAGCACTTTTTAGTATGCAGTGTGTGCAGCTGTAAGAATGTGCAGTCAAATCTGATCTTTAGAGCTGACTGTCCACTACTGGTCAGATCCGATTTGTGTGTTCAGACGGCGTCGACCTATCTGCCTTGGTTGCTGCGGTTACGACATAAGACAGGCGTATAGTGTACTGTATGACAATGTCACTCGTCGAAAATAGCAGAGCTACAAGCTTGTAGATTGTCTATTTTCAGTAAGCGTCATTGACCGGCACCGTCGTTCGTCGTATGACGATATACGTATAAATCAGCCTTCAGTGTCCGAGTGTCGAGACTGATACATCGTTTTAATTATCAGATTTGAATCATGAAACCAATGAATGTGGTTCAAATCTAATGAGCAAAAATCTGTCACCACTAAATAACGTGGTGGAGGTATTAATTTTCCACACCATTGTAATAGGCGTAATCTTTAATGGAAATCCCCTTTAAATTGTGTTAGTTTTTAATTGTCAGTCAACTACTGACAATAATGCCATGTAAGTTTAGTAAAATAAAACAAAATTCCAGCTAAAATGTCTACTGTACGGTAACAACTTAAGACTGCAATACATAGCATTTTCTTTTATCACACTTTTCTTGTCTGCCAGGTGATATTGTGAAGTATCGCTGTTTCCCTGGGTATACCCTCGCTGGAAAGACAGAGATCACCTGTAAACTCAACTCCCATTTGCTTTTTGAAGCCCCAGCTCCAAGTTGTCAAGGTAAGGTCAATCCACAGATTTCCCTCGTTCCATACGCGTCCCTGAAGTTATTTTACCATTCATCTGAAGAAAGTAGACCATGTTTGTCCCTAAAAACCCTAAACCATTTAGTGTTAGAGAAGTTTACCATCTTTATTGATAGTGGGTCCCTAAGCTTAGAATCCATGCTACTAGAAACAGGCACTTTTGCTTTTAATTTATAATATAACACCCTTTAGTTCCTCTATTCTCACAGCAAACCGCTTGTCAACCAAAACTGACAGTCAGATTTTATGAATGATAAACCAAGCCTTACTTATGTCTGTCACTGACTGTCTCATGCAAATTTTGTTTTGAAACAAAAAATAAATAAATCCTACTACACATCTAAGTTCATATCTGTATAATCATTCATTATGTCATTCAAGATCATATTTTTCAGGACATAACCGGCCTTGTTTGTAAACCTCTATAATCCTCTATAAGAGTTATGTCCAAAGCTTGGACACTGGTAGTGACAGTGGATAACAGGGACAGCTAATATTAGAGGTTCAAAGTCACAAAGTCACAAAGTGGTGTTTGTGAAAGTTCTTGCAGAGTGAAATACCATTAGTCTTGTAATGACGACCATAAAATATTATTTCTATAATAAACTAGATGGATGATCTCTCTTTCATGTTTTAAAGCAAGTGAAATATATTGTTTTGTTCTTACATTTTTTAAATGTATTTTCTTGTTCTCGAATAAAAGAAAAAAATGCATAAAGATAACAGTAAATCACTGAAATGGGCAATTTGTCACAAAAAAAAGCGTGTGTTAGTCTGGTGTGCTGAAGTTGAAACATTTGGCTAGACACTCTGCTGGACTTGACATATTATTCTTCATCATTTCTTCATCTAATGCCAGAGATGCTTTTCAATCTGGAGGATCAGTAGCGCAGCCGTTTATCATGCTGGCAGGCACAGTGCTCAAGGGCTTAAGATTCTCACCCTGAGAAGAAGCTGTGGTTCTTGCTAGACTGGATGACACCTACATGTATTAAAATAGTACCTTTTAACTTTTAACTTAATGCTATTTGTGGCTCCTGGTGTTTCTGAGACTATTCGGAATCAGTTTGAAGTGTTTTGTTGTGCTGCTGAGTTTTTTTTTCTCTCTTTTTTTGGGTCTTTTTGAGCATTTCACCACTGTCAGAGATGAGCAACAGCCTATCTTTTCCATTGTAAACCAGGGGAAAATGGAGCCCACAGACTATAGGTCTCTGGGGGACACACATTATAAGTACTGTCCCAGACAACTTAGCTTGGCTCCCTTTGTGTGAAGTTGAAGTATGGGTTAGTCGTTAAAAATAGGCGAACATTCATTGAAAATAGCTGATCTACAAGCTTGTTGTGAGCTTGTACTGTAGATCGGCTATTTTGGCTGAGATTTGATGTAGAGGGACAAAAGGAGGGGACCAAGTATTAGACCCCTGGGAGACCCCGGTCAGGTACATACATATGGGGTTTAAGTGTTTTAGAAGTGCTAGTTGTGACTCCTGATGTTTCTTAGGAAAAAGGTAAAGTGTTGTGTTGTTGTGCCACTGTGTGCTTCCTTTAAGCTGAGCCTTAAAGACATTCAATCTCAACACTGTCGGAGATGAGGAAACAGCCTATCTTTTCCATTGCAAATCAGGAGAAAGTGGAGCCGACAGTCTAAAAAAGAGGACTCTGGAGTAGGCACATTATAAGCGCAGGCCCCAGACAAGTTGGTCTTAGATCTTAGCTCCCTTTGTGTGTTGTCTCTTTATGTAAGCAGTCGTCACAAAGGGAGAATGGCTCTGGGTCTATCTACCCTGCAAGGCCTTAATAAATGGCAGCTTATAAGGTGACGAAGGGGATCGGTAACTAGGACAAAGTCATTGTGGGTAACAAAGTAGCCTACTCTAAAAGGAACACAAATGGTGGAACACATCAACGCTGTCGGGCAGAAACCTTGTGTCCCCATAAATGTATTTCCTATGTTATACTTTTTTATACCTATTTTATACTTCGACAATGCAAGAATTAGCGAAAATATGTGTACCAACATTTTAACTTGGTGAGGTATGGACTTGTGATATTAGAAATAATATTAGAAATATTATTTCACTACAATTCCATATTATTTTATATATATCATTTACACTTTAAGTTCTCCGAAAAATATACAGTATGTAGATCAAACATAAAGGATGAAACTACAGTTTATATAAGTAGTTAAAGCATCTCCTTCCCACATTGCTTCTTTAATGCACAGGAGGACTGCAGGCTCCTTTTCTGCATTGCAAGGCAAAGATGCACATACGCTGATCCATGTCTTCACAGGAGTATATGTTTCAGTCTCTAAGGGGATTATATCTCCTGATCAGTCTGTTAACATCTCTCTCCAGGGTCTGGGGAATGCGTGGGTGGTTGTTGTTGTTTTAATGGGGTGGAGGTGGTCAGCTGAAAGGAGCGAGATGTGTAGGTGTTTGTGCTACTGTGGCAGGAGGCTAGATATAAAGATATAAAGATTCCCAGTTTTTTCCTCAGAAGTAAAACAGCATTTTTTATAAACTATTTAAAGGAGCTATAGTCAACTTTTTCTTGAAAAACGGATGTAAAAATAATGTTTCGAAAATATTTTATAAAAAAATAAGCTTCATATATACGTTTAAAAAAATGACCACAAAAAGCGTAAAATAATGATAAAATAATAATTTTGGCCATTGTCGGACAGACACTTTTTAGTCTATTGTTAGACTAGGATGTAAACAAAGTGTCGGCCCGACAATGGCCCAAATTATTATTTTATCATTATTTTACGCTTTTTGTGGTAATTTTTTAATTGAAATACATATATAAAGTTGACTATAGCTACTTTAAGAAAAAAGCAATCCATGAATTGGAAAAGCCTAAGAAATTGTGAAAATAGCAAGCTTGTTGTGAGTTTGTAGATCTGCTATTTTCACTATTGCAAAGCGCTTAAGTGGTTAATTGTGGGCTCGCCTGGAAGGCGAGCACACGTATGTTATCTTCATTATTTATAGTCAGTCAGTCAGTCAGTCAGTATCTCCTCAAAACTTTGGCGCGCTTCATCTCTTAAACGCTTACACCTTTCAACACCATTCAAATTTTTATGTGTTCAGCTTACTGAGGACACGTGTGCTTGTACTTTTGGTTTTGAAATGTTTTGTAGTTTAATTATAAAAAAATAAAAATGTTTAACTTTAAGCACCCAATGCATTTCCAATGGGTTTAGTGAGTGGGGAGAGAGTGAGACAGAGGAAAGGGACCCATGTTTATATTAAGTCGCTGTGGCTGCAATATTCACACTTCAGATATGCTATTTATATCAATGCGTTCACACAGGTCTGCTGTCTGATTTGATCCAAATGTCTAAGCTGTGTGATGTATAAAACTATAGTTATAGTTAAAACTATAAATAAATGTCCCTCTCCACTCTACTGATTGACACAGCTGTGATTAAAGGCTTGGCTGTCATTGGCTGTTCTGTGGTGATGTAGCCTTACATAAGTCGGCCCTGCAGTGACAATGCGAAAGTCTCGGCAGAGACGTCTTAATGTAAGGATAGTGGTGCTGCAAAGTAACCAAGTACATTTACTCAAGTATATACAAACAAGTACTTGTACCTACAGTACAATTTTTAGGTACTTTTACTCTAATTTCCATTTTTGTTACTTATACTCTACTATAAATACAGCATTTGACAGCTTCAGTTACTTTTTATTTAGCAGATTTTATTATTAATAATAATTATTATTATTAACACGCACGCACGCACGCACGCACGCACGCACGCACGCACACACGCACACACACACGCATACACACACACTGACACACAAACAACTGTTACTGTGTTACTGTGGAGACGTTTGCTTGTATTTGTCTTTGACACATGTTTTGTAGTGTTTTAGAAATTTAACTTAAAAAGAATAAGGTTCCCGGGCGATGGGCTTTACAGTATATATCCTAGAACCCGCAGGGGCACTCTGTGTGGTTGTTGTTGGTTGTCAGGGAGATATCACAACCAATGCATTTCCAAATCAGACGATCAACCGAAGTGGACCCACCTGGCAAAACCACACCCCAAACACTTTAAAAGCCATGAATTTCAGCCTGTCTGCATTTGAATCCTAGTATATCCCATATGCATTTGGATCAGCATGTCCCGTACTGTATACCAACTTTTACTTTACACTTTTGTTACTTATACTCCACTGCAATTGCATTTGGCAGCTTTAGTTACTTGTTACTTTGCAGATTTTATTATTAATACAAAACATACGGTAGATGAATCACGTAGAAGCTGATCTACAATGTGACATTGCGACATGTTGTGATCTTGTAGATCTGCTGTTTTTAAAAAGCTTGTCAATATTAGGACCATCTGCGTACTATTACTTTGATGTGGTTTGCTGGTTTGCAAAGTGTAGTTCAGGGACCCCTAGGACACACACACACACACACACACACACACACACACACACACACACACACACACACACACACACACACACACACACACACACACACACACACACACACACACACACACACACACACACACACACACACACACACACACACACACACACACACACACAGGTTCCCCATCTTTCTTCCCAGGCTTTAAACAGCCATAACTTCAGTTCCCAACATGCTACTGGTCTCGAACTTTTGTTGTTGGTTACCCGTCCACATTATATTTTAATTTTATTTTGATTTAATTGTCCATACCTTTAAAGGACCAGGTCACCTCTGGGACAACCAGATCTTATTTTATTGTTGTGTGGGACACGATCAACACAATCCTGTAATTTCTTGTGTTCAATCTGTGTTTTTAGATATTTTATTATTTCAGCATGCTACAACTGGTCATATGATGCTTTGTAGCATGATATTGCATCATCTCATGCATCATATGATGCAAAATGCATCATATGACCAGTTGTAGCATACTGAAATACTAAAATATCTAAAAACACAGATTGAACACAAAAAATAACTCAACATTGTGTTGATCGTGTCCCCACACAACAATAAAATAAGATCTGGTTGTCCCAAAGGTGACCTGGTCCTTTAAGTTCATGTAATAACACTGCTTGTCTACATTGTATTTGCATTACCATTTTACGTCAGTAAAATGAAAGAGAGCATTGCCTGGGAACTTGACACTTTTACTATTATTGTTTTGGGTTGGAATCGAGCCCACACTGTTTCGAAGGAACAGTATTTCTAGTTCATAATGGGATTTGGATCCCGGGGAACGACACATTTATCTTTTGGATCTCAGCTGAAAACGTAGTGGAACCACTGGTCAATGACATGTCCGTCTCTGTGATGTATGACTCCAACAGATAGTATAGCCTCTTGCAGAGCCATCATGGATCTTTGCAGCCTGTCGTTTGGACGAGAGCTGGGGGTACATATTGATGTGCCACAGCATCGGTATATCCATCCAGGGTGTTCACCGTAGTCGCAGTCAGTAGTGTGAAGGCAGTAGTCCATCCACTGCTCCATGTTGTTGCCATCCACACAATAGTTTTAGAAAGTTTTAATTCCTGTGCTGCCTATCTATGCAGCGATCATAAGAATGAGAGGGCATGATTCAGTTGTCCCATGGTGTATGTAACTAATGAAATTAGCTGCTGCTTGTAATTTTGTGACATTGTGTGTTAAATTTGCTTTGATAAAAGTCCCAAGGACAATAACTAATAGAGGCAGACAGGGCTGAACAGAAGGACAGATGGGAACCAAAAAGGATGGAGGTGGCAAAGCCGGGAGGGAATTTAACGGATAACTAAAAACAGAAAACCAAAGTCATGGTGTTGTGATCAATCTGACTGGCTTTTGTCTCCCTTATCTGTCCAGCCCAGTGCCCAGCCAATGAGGAACGGACTTCATCATCGGGAGTAATACTGAGTCCAGGGTATCCCAGCAACTATCCCAACAGTCAGACGTGCTCCTGGCTCTTACGTATTTTACCTGGTATGTGTGTGCGTGCGTGCGCGCGTGTGCGTGTGTGTGTGCGTGTGCGTGTGCGTGTGTGTGTGTGTGTGTGTCTGCGTGCGTGTATGTGGTTTTATTATGTTCACTTTTGTTCTGCATATTTGTAATTGCATATCGTGAAATCCTGTGACTCCACAATGTGTTTTCTCTTCTAGGTTATACAATCAGCATCTATGTTGAGATGTTTCACAGCGAGAAACAGTTTGATGAACTGGAGATCTTTGATGGTATATTCCTCCACGTCTGCACATACACACCACCAACTGTATGCGTTCTCACATACTGTACAGTGCAATACAGCACACACGCACGCACGCACGCACGCACGCACGCACGCACGCACGCACACACACACACACACACACACACACACACACACACACACACACACACACACACACACACACACACACACACACACACACACACACACACACACACACAGGTGCTCACACATACCTCCATGGCAAGGTAAGATACCTAATTGATCCCATGGGCCGTGGGGAGATGTTGGCTCTGCAATTAGCCCATCCTAACTGCATTTAATCCGTCCTAACTAATTGGAGCAGGGGGCAGCCATTGAACAGCATCCGTGCAGGGCCTAGCTCCAGCTGGGCAGGGGCACTGGCAGGACAATGCTCCTGCACACAACAGTGGGGAAGATAATGAGGTTCCTAAAAAAGGCAAAATTCCAAAGTTGTAGTGCGCTCTTCACCAATCTATGAAAGGTGCTAGGTTGATAGGAGACGGATACAACCAGAAATGACTTCATCCCCACAAAAATATTGTATTTATATAAAATATATATATATATATATATATATATATATATATATGATTTTCCGTGTGGCCTTGCGCTCCTTTGTTTACATCCTGGCCAAAAGTTGTGATCCTGTTGCCAGCTAAATTAAGGTAAAAACACTGAAAAACCGTGGCTGCAGGTTGATGAATAAATGAATGATAACTTTTGACAATAATGGCCGTGGCCGTGGCCCCCATCTTTGAAAACCACTGTTGTAGGCTTTAACTACTTGAACGCCAGCATCCATATTTTCTTTTTTTTTTGGGGGGGGGGGCTCCATAATAATGGATCGTTGCGCAGCGTTGTGAGCTTGTAGATGGCCATTTTTGGCAACAAGATTTGGTGTACAGTAGATGGAAAAAAGCGGCCCAAGTAAAAGAGACAACTCAGTTCCAGTTTACTATGTCTAGTGGTTTGACACGCAGCTTGTGTATCAGACTGCTGCCTGAGGAAGACCGTATGCTGCTGTTATTGTGGGAGGAAACCCTTGTGCTCACTGGGAGAACAGGCAAACTCCACACAGACAGACAGACAGACAGGCAGGCAGGCAGGCAGGCAGGCAGGCAGGCAGGCAGGCAGGCAGGCAGGCAGGCAGGCAGGCAGGCAGGCAGGCAGGCAGGCAGGCAGGCAGGCAGGCAGGCAGGCAGGCAGGCAGGCGCCCCAGTTGAGTTCACATGCATAGAGGCAACAGTGCTAACCACCACTGAGTCACTCTGCCTCCCCACAGTGGCTGTACAGATATACATGTGTATCTGTTCATGTAGAGTTTTTAGAATAAGAATAAAGGTTTCGATTTGGAATATCATTTACTAACATTTGTCACCCCACACATCCTCTCCTGTCCATCACACACAAACACCCACACACACACACACGCGTGCTCAAGCACACTCCCGTCCTTTTCTCATATTATTGTTCTGCACCTCCAGGTTCTTCAGGACAGAGCCCCCTGTTGGTGGCACTGAGTGGTAACCATTCATCTCAACTAAACTTCACCTCTAAAACCAACCAGTTGTATCTACGCTGGTCCACTGACCACGCAACCAACAAGAGAGGATTCAAGATCCGATATACAGGTACACATCCATCCATCTATGTGTCTGCAGTATCATTCTGTTCTGGAAATCATATATGGAGATCCCTGATGTCATCAATATTAAGCCCATATTTGGCAATGCCCATATATGGACGCTCCATATTGCCAAGAAAAATTCATTTGCAAATCAAGACTGCTGAATATCACCCCATGGATCTCCATGTATGAGGATCACAACACCTAATCAAACCCTGAATATCCTTACATGGAGACGACTGGATCATCACCTAGATCTCCATATATGGAGCTAGTCAATACCTCTACATCTGACCTCACAGACTCCATATATATATATATGTAGCTGACCTGTTCTGACATCACATTGATGACTCGACCAGCTCAGCAGAAGGGTATACATGCCAAAGCAGCCATGTTCACGCGCCCATGTGCACTCATCCATGTGATCGAGCTTTTTAGGGTGAGGTTGCATCTCGCCCTTAGAGCGTCTTGCTGGTTATTCTTGTTTCATCATAAAGAAAAGTTAAAAAGACAATAGTTGTTTAATATCTTTTTCATTGTAGAAATAAAAATACCTGTTTCTATAACTAATGTTAATAATGTGCACAGAAGTACCTTTGACATAGATTTAGCATAAGATATGGTCCTGGGATATAATTATACTTGATTTGACAATATCTATAGTTTTGGTTTATAACATATACTGTACCAATAGCCATCTTGATTTACATGTAAGGACCATTTTATTCTGCATGTTCTGAACATAAAATAATAATACATTTTTCAATATGAATGATGACTGGCTCATTAAAAAATAAATGATTTTAATTTGTCGACCCAGGGGTTAACCATTAGAAATTACCTAATTAAATATCCTTTTAGTGAGTCTATGTCTAGGCATGCTTCCAAAGTTACAGCCTCTCACACTTTATGTCTGATATTTGGAGGATCTGATGCTGTATCTCCACTAATAGCAAGAATATGCCTGAGCCTATATGAACTCCCAGAAATGATCGTATCACTCTATGTTGAATTGTGTTACAAAATGTTCATGAAAAACCCATAGACCAGGAGGCAGGATCTTAATCTGAAGCATAATCTGAAATAGGACATACACAATGCTGATATAATTGTGTATAGTTATGGTATCCTTCAGGCTTTACAGGCGTTTACTTCATTCAGTAGTGACCCCAGTGTGCTACCAGCTGAATCCATTAGAACACATTATGCCTTCCTGGAAGGTCACCTATCGTCGTGGTCGGATGGAAGGTCCAAGACTGTTCGTTTTGTATTTGTCACTTTAAAAATGAACTAAACTAGTGAAAATAGCAGATCTACAAGCACACAACGCCTCGCACCGCGAGGCGTTGTGTGCTTGTAGATCGGCTGTTTTCACTACTTTTGTGCGACAGTCTTGTATGATGAAGCAGGGCTTTACTTGGCGGAAAAAAAAGTACCGGTACAAACTTGAAACTTGGAGATACAAGGTTTCTGCCCGACACGGCCGACAGTGACGATATGTTCAGCACATATGTACCGTTTACTGTTTAGTATATCGTCAGGTAGAAACCTTGTATGTCCACCTTGTATGTCCACTAGTCCACTAGTTTTTCATGAAATGAAAAACTAAAGAAAGAAGAACCTGTGTTCCAGTGGATCTAATGTTATTTAGTCCCAAGCTCTTGTTAATGCGTTTCATTTGTTAAATATTTATAAAACCCACAGGCCGACCTAATTACTTTCAACCTGGCCTCTCTATCTTGGGTATGGTATTAGGCTATGGGCGATTTTCTTTCAAATAAGAACTAAATGTGGAAAATTGGGTAGAAACGTTGCAATGTTTAGTACTCTCACGTTCCTCTCCTCTAGGTGGGAGAGGGCAGTGCGTAGTTATAGCTATGGCGTCTTCTGTGGATCAGTATTGGTGGGCGTCCAAGCTGGTTTGCACTGTCTGTCTGTCTGTCTGTCTGTCTGTCTGTCTGTCTGTCTGTCTGTCTGTCTGTCTGTCTGTCTGTCTGTCTGTCTGTCTGTCTGTCTGTCTGTCTGTCTGTCTGTCTGTCTGTCTGTCCACTTGTACCCCTAGCTAGATTTGGGACCTTTATGGTTGCATATCGTTGTTGTTGGGTGGAAACTTTGTATATAGATAGACAGATATAGGTAGATACTGTAGATAACTTTATTATCCCAAGGGGGAAAATCAGTTGCCCGGATCGAGGCAGCACAGCAGTTTAAGGATACAGTTTAAGTTACGGAGAAGTATGAAAAGAAAAAAAATTAACAGTGTACAGTGAAGAGGTACACCAAAGAAAGGAAACAAAGAAGATATACGTCCAAAACCGTTAATTTTGTATTCATCATTTTAAAAATGATTTAAACTAGTGAAAATGGCTGATCTACAAGCACACAACGCCTTGCAATGTGAGGTGTTGTGTGCTTGTATTGTTGATCTCATCTGCTATTTTCACTAGTTTTGTGCGACAGTGTTGTATGATGATGACTTTACTTTACGAAACAAAAAACATACACATTTGAAACTTGGAGATACAAGGTTTCTGCCCCGACAGTGACGATAGTCTCTCACATCATTCATGTGAAGTGACTTTGGAGTCATTGTTATTGTTAAAGGACAACTCCGCCCTAAATAACATTGAGGCTCATTTTCCTACTTATATTGATCCAAAATTATTGTCCATGGGGTCTATTAGGCAGCCCCTGTTGTCCAGTTTCCCCAGCAGAACCCAGCAGCTCTTAGCTTGTAAGCCTATCGCTTTTACACTATTTGTTGCGGTCAAAAGTGATTAATTTTGTCATGAATGTATTACTAGTTGTCATTACAAACAAAGCCATGCCTTGGTTGTCCCACACAAGCCACCACAATCTCATCATGTTTTGGGGTGAGCATTCGGCACAACTGCCAATCAAAGTGACTGTACTGGCCAATCACAGCGTGTCTTTTCCGGGACTTGGCAAAACACATAACAGCATAACATATATTTAGCAGAGTGTGGCGGCTTGTGTGGGACAACTATACACATTTATGAAAAGAAATATGAGCCTAGATGCGGAGTTGTCCTTTAACATTATTTGTTGACCTTTCCAAAGGCAAGGAGGGCTTGGTTGCATCAGTAGCAGATACGCATCACTCTTCTAAATTGCTCCCAAGTTGTTCTGCAATATTAGATATTAGCTGCAGGTATAGGTAAATGTATTGGTATTGTGCCCCACCCCCTTTCTGTCTATTGGTCTGTCTCTATAGTTTTTTTGAACCACCCTTAACACTGCCATTGCTATTTGGGGCAAAATAAGTTTACAAGCTCATTACAAGCTCAGAACAAGTTACGATGCAGATTGTTGCGAGTTCGCAAATTGTTGTGGGCTTTTATGTGATGTGTATGTGGATCTGCGATGATGTAAGTGAGAAGAAGTATACAGGGAAATCTGTACCTCACCCTCTCCCTGAGCCTCTGGGCTTTGCAGCGAGAGCAAATCATTGTTGGGTCGATTGTACTGATTAAATGTTGTGAGACTTGGCCAATTTTCAGAACATGATTTTGTCCAGTCCACTTAAAAAAAGGTTGTTTGCAAACCTGTGAGACCTGATGAAACCTGATGTAAGATTAGGTTTTAATTGTACTTCTTTTTACTTTGTGTATCTAAAATGCATAGATTTTTAGTACAGCAACATACTGTATATTCTTCCAAATGACAAACAGTTTCACTATTGTTATTGGTGAATATCAATCAACAAATGATGTGCATGTGTGTTAGTCTATACATGTATGCTAATAGATCAAGCATGCATGACATCAGTAGATGAAGTGTTTGATCAGTTTTTAAAACTATTTTCAAACTGAACCGATAGTGAGAGGGTATTTGGGTGAGAGGAGTGATAGTAGAACCCAGAAGATGTTCCCTAGGGCACGGTGGATTAAGGACATTTCCTTGGAAATGAGTTGGGAGAAGGTACTGTTCCTTAGTGGGCCGCTGATGGTGGCAAAATAAGTTATAATATAAAATAGAAATTATAATAACAGTTGGATCAGTCTATGGAGTAATCATGCCATTTGAAATTACATTTTAAAACGGTTATGTTTGCACGACTTGACGTGTGTGCTGTGTGTGCATGATGTAGATTGAGGCTGAATATTGAGAGGTATCTCAAGCAAAAAATTATCTTTAAGTTGGGGAGGTTATGACACTGAACCAAAAGCCCAGTGTGTTGTGTGTGGCATTGGAAACCCTGAAGCGGCTTTTACAAACCAGGCACCAGTGATTTAATTTAAATTAAGAACGTTTCATGATTGAAGTTAGATTTAAAGTTGAATTAATGAATTGACACAGACAGTTAATTAATAAATAATTTCAATTTGTGAACAAAAAAATAATAATTCTATTAGCCCTGACAGGTTGTGTTGATGAACAGGTGAGCCTTGACATGGAAAAGTTTGAGATCTGCTGACCTAGGACAGTGTCTCTCAAAACTTTCAGACTGAGACCCTCCAAAACTATCATAGTTGAACTGGGGATCCCCCACCCTGACAAGCACTTGGAATTGTACTGTAGGAGTTGAGGCATTACATTTAGTTTGACACCTTGATTTAGGTCATGTTTGACAATTTGGCTATAATTTGTTGATTACTTTTGACGCTCATCAATTTGGCTATAATTTGTTGATTACTTTTGACGCTCATCTCATGTTTTGGATGTTATTGTGGGCTCGCCTATAAGGCGAGCACACTTTAGATATTGTCATTATTTACTAGGCAGGCAGTCAGTGCAAGTATCAAAAAACTTCGGTTCCTTTCTACTCCTACATACTTAGTGAGAAAATGAAAATAAAAACATCAATGTGTTCAGTTTACAGTGGCGAAGTGTGCTATTATTTTCTATAGCAATCGGCCAAATGGTGGCGCTGTAGGAAGCCTTCGAAAGTGCGATCTTTGAACAGGTATAGCTCATGCTGTGTTATACATACAGCCATGAAACCTGTATACACTTATGCGTCTCCTCATGCCGAACAACTTTTACCCTCTAACTTTTGACCTCTGACCTTTAGGTCTCCCACAATTCGGAATTATATGAAAAACAGTAAAAATCTATCTCCTCCTGGGATTTTCGCGTCAAGTGCACAAAACTTTTTTCACATGAACTTTGAACCTATATCTACACAGGCTATGTGGTGAGAAGTTTGTACGTTAAATAATGATTTTTTAATAATTCAATATATATTGCGGTTTTATGCAAATTATTATTCGGCCTCTAAATCATACATGCAAAGTTACACGTTCATGGCATTTGGCAAAGATGTGGAGGGTTAGTCAAAGTATCACTGAAACCAATTTTATTCCCATCGGCCAAAGGGGGGCGCTATACGAAGTGTCTGAAAATTCAAACTTCAAACGGGCATAAGTCATGACTCGTTTCGTTTGAAGACATGCAACTTGTTACACGCGTGCTTTGACTCAAGCGGAAGACATCTGTGTCGTTGTTAAGTAAGCTCCGCCCTTCAATTTTCCGCCATTTTGAGCAGTTTGTAAAACGCGTAAACCCGCTTTTATTCTGGAATTTTCGCGTCACGTGCACAAAACTTTTTTTACGTGAACTTTGGACCGATATCTAAAGATCTGTCAGATCGGATTTCTTTAACATTGAAACATGCTTTTTTAAATAATTCAAACAATATTGCATTTTTATGCAAATTATTCTTCTGCCTCTAAAACATACATGCAAAGTCACATTTTCATGACAAAATAGTGTAGAGGGTTAGTTCAAATATCACTGAAACCAATCTTACCCCAAATGGCCAAAGGGGGGCGCTATATAATTTTGAGCAGTTTGTAAAACGCTTAAACCCGTTTTTATTCTAGGATTTTTTTTGCAATTTGCATGAAACATTCTACACGCAATCTAAGGACCTTTATCTAACATGCCTATGAAGTGCACACAAAAAAAATATAAAATAATAATAATAAATATAGCTGCAAGCAGCGATAAAGTGGCCAAAGCCAAAAACACCTCAAATCATGAACACAGCCTGGGATGTGCGTGAAATCTTGCAAGCACATTCCCAATAGGTCAAGGAACAGATACTAACCTTCTCACATTGGCCTGTTATAGCGCCACCAGCGGGTCAACTTTTGCACAACACATTTTTGGAACAAAATGGACCAATCTTTGATGTCAGTAACGTCAAAGAGAGCACTGCCTGCGATCTTGACATTTTGTGCTTTTATAGCCATTGTTTTCTGGCTTGAAGCGAGCCCACAATTGTTTCGAAGGAACAATATTTTTCTAGTTAAAATATAATATCCATGGTCCTGAACGGACAGCTAGTGTATGTTAGATAGTGACTCTGTCTGTGGTGCTGAAAGGACAGCTCCCTGTATGTCTGCTGTAGTGACTCTGTCCATGGTGCTGATGTGAGCAGCAGCCAACCTACCTCTTTGAATGGTGCTGAACTGACAGCTCCACAGCAGCTGTTTTTAATTTTCATTCTTTTTAGCACATTCAGAAAAGCATCATGACGACACCTCCAAATTATTTGGCAAATGCCGTAGCGGTTATATGGCAGCTGAACAATCAAGTTCTACTGTGTGCTGAACTGACCGCAAGTGACCTCATTGCTAAAATAACAGCATATGACAGAAGGAGCGAATACATTCTCCGGCACTGGCACTTGCCATGGAACTACTGGACAAATATGCTTTTTTCCCCACTGGCAACTGCCGCGGCAGCCACCACCGCACGGACCGGCAGTTTACCGTGACGGGTTAAGGTTAGGTTTAGGTATAGTTTTACTGGGGTTAGGGTCAGGGTTAAGGTTAGGTTTAGCATAGTTATACTGAGGTTAGGGTTAGGTACCGGTCCGGTTACAGCATCGCGGCCGGTGCCGGGAAGTGTATTCGCTGTCCCTCACATATGAAACAAATTAAAATATAAAACTCAGCCAACTGTCAGCTGGTTTTGCTGTCAGGGCTCCCACCTACAGCCCCATTATGTTTGAAATTTTGCATTCATCCCTGGCCAGGGCAGAAAATGGCAAGTAAGTGACAAAATGCCAGAAAGTGAGAGCAATCAAAGAAAGTGAGAGTAATCAAACTTCTGGAGTGTTCTTCATGCTCCAGCAGTTCTGCTTCTAACTTTGACAGTATTTGCGCTGTGCTGCCGCCCAACTGAAGAGCACATTACTAACAAAGGGTTGGCTGCACCTGACTGATGAAGTTTCTTTGCCCAACTTTTTCCCCACCCTCAATATAGCAGACATGGAACTAATCATCCGTTGTGTATATGGCCATTTCATTTCTGCCACAAAAACTAATGAGTTTTGCCATGTTGTCAGCACACATTAACAATTCCATGTCCATTTCTGTAATTCTTTGCTTCCCACAGTCTTTTCTCGACCAGGGCCCTCTTGAAAGTCGTGAAAGCTTTAAGTGTTCGGATGGGTTTTAATGATCAATTGAATGAATTGTGTTCTGTCTTGGATCAGTGGAAGCAACATAGTATACTTTAAAGATAGTGCCATAGTTTTGTACTTTTTTGAGTTTTTCATGTGTCTAGGAGGTTGACAGTATTTCATTAGGCCCCCTGGTGTGGTTGTTATGAGCAATTATGTACTCACTTTGTATTTGGGATTTCTTCCTGGAGGCTGCCACCTTGTGGGTCAAAAGTGCTGGTCCAAAAACACATACAATTACATCATAGAATCAACCCCTCCCCTTTTACCATTCACCCAACACTGTGGGTGTGGCTAACTTCAGCTGGGTCACCACCCAGCATGACAACCAGGCATACTTAATGAACTGGTGGGTGTGGCCACATAAAAACCTAATTTTAACTCTTTCTGTACACTTTTTGGGTAAAAAAATCTTCCTCCTACTATAATCATAATAGCTGATAATCATGTTTTAGAGGGGGAACAAATCATGGCACCCCATCTTTAAGTTATTACTTAAAGATGGGGTGCCATATATCGATATCACAATGAAAACAAATTTGTATTTATTTTTTATTTTTCATGAATATAATCATACTGTTGACTAATTATTTGGGGACCCATTTGCAATACCCTCGCGGGCAACCACTGGGTCCCGGCCCATAGGTTGGAAACCACTGCTCTTAATTCCTCCTTGTTTCCTGTTGTCCTTGTCTCTGTCTAGCTGTCTACTGCAGCATTAATGATCCACCAATCAACGGGGGTGTCGTCAACCGGACCAAGCTCCGTCCTGGAAGCAGGTTACAGTTCTACTGTAACCATGGTTACCGTCTGGTCGGCCCTAGCAACGCCACCTGCAGGCTCCACCCCAATGGGTTGTACCAGTGGGATATACCAGCACCGTTATGTCAAGGTAGAAACACAATGGGTTGTACCAGTGGGATATACCAGCACCGTTATGTCAAGGTAGAAACACAATGGGTTGTACCAGTGGGATATACCAGCACCGTTATGTCAAGGTAGAAACACAATGGGTTGTACCAGTGGGATAGACCAGCACTGTTATGTCAAGGTAGGAACACAATGGGTTGTACCAGTGGGATATACCAGCACCGTTATGTCAAGGTAGAAACACAATGGGTTGTACCAGTGGGATAGACCAGCACTGTTATGTCAAGGTAGGAACACAATGGGTTGTACCAGTGGGATATACCAGCACCTTTATGTCAAGGTAGAAACACAATGGGTTGTACCAGTGGGATATACCAGCACCGTTATGTCAAGGTAGAAACACAATGGGTTGTACCAGTGGGATAGACCAGCACCGTTATGTCAAGGTAGGAACACAATGGGTTGTACCAGTGGGATATACCAGCACCTTTATGTCAAGGTAGAAACACAATGGGTTGTACCAGTGGGATATACCAGCACCTTTATGTCAAGGTAGAAACACAGTGGGTTGTACCAGTGGGATATACCAGCACCGTTATGTCAAGGTAGAAACACAATGTGTGCTGAATGATGATATGCCACTTGTAAGGCTGGGACTTTAACTGATTAATTGCGATTCATTAATTACAGAAATTAACACGATTAAAAGAATTAACGCATTTTAATTGCACTTAGTTTTTGCACCACAGAACCTTCAGTTTCGGGCATACCGATCATAGCGATGCACCAACCAAGAAGAGACAACAAACGCAAAGGGAGAGGTAGCCGATCAGAGCGCTTTTCTTGGCCCAGTGGATGTGAAATTTAGATAAAAAAACTCGTACAAAATTCACTCGTACAAAAAAAAAATGTTTTACTTGAAAAAAAATGCTTCTCAGGTCAAATATCAATGTGCGATTAAAATGCGATTAATTGCGATTAATTAATCACAGAGCCTGTAATTAATTAGATTAAAATTTGTAATCGCATCCCAGCCCTAGCCACTTGATATATTAAATTAAGCAACGCCCACAGGTAAACGCCCCCCATAAACACCATATAAGGGCAAAACATTAAATTATGTGATGCTGTCCAACGTGCTTTGTTAAGCCTAAATTGTTGATCTACACGCTCCCAGCACGTCACATCTGCAACTGATCAACACCACTGCGCCAAAGTATAAATCATGCTTTAGTAGAGGGTACATTACTGAACACATGCAATATCCTCCAAGGTTTTATAGTTGTAATCGAGAATGGGGCAATGGAACAATAGTCTTTAACTCATTCTCTGCCATGAAAAAATAATATTTTTCATGTACCTTTGAAAAATCGCTGAATATTCTGCGTCGCTCGGATCTGCGCACGGGAGCATTCAAAAGACAAGCACGGGGCTTCTAGAATGGGAACATCCCTGTCCACTCACGACGATCCACTCCAAAGATATAGGTTTCACATCAACCTTGCGCCCAGCCCCCTCTCCCATAGCCAAATAAAAAGAAGCCTTTTTCAACTTTGCCAACAAATATTATATGAAAAAAGCTTAAACTAAAGTATGTCTTCAGTGTGTTTGCCCTCTCTGCCAGTGTGGCTGCAATGTGGTGAAGTGTTTGCAATATCATGTCTCAGTGGAGCAGGACAAACAGCAGAGCAGATCAGAGACATCGCCTGCTCTCCACCCATGGTAGCGGTTATGCAGTTACATTATTTACACATTGAGTGCTTTTCCCGACAAAAGGATTTCAAACCCGGCCGCGGAGTGCTTTTCCCGATAAAAGTCGGAATATCGCTTTTATATTAAATAACAGTAACGTGCGATCATTGGGACCCGCGGGTGAAAGAAAACTCAATCTCCCGTGATCCTTTGAGTGATGATGTCATCAGGAAGTGAATATCATCCGTTGGCTTCTATGCATTGCTCTGCAGTAAAATGGCGAAAAACTATTGTTGATTGATATTTCAACATAGTCAATTTCCACAACATGGACACGATCGTGGCTTCCGTGGGTCTTCAAAATAAGGTACAATCAATGGAAAAACCCCGGCAGAAGGTATCTAAATAATTAATTATATGTCAAGTATAGAAAGTGTTACTTACTGATCACATGAACACCATGCAATTGCAATGTATAATCTTACCATCTGATGAAGATACAACCTGGATAACATGTTGTTTCCAGATGTAGGACAGTGGACACACACTTAGGATGGTTAATTAGTCCAGAAGGAGTCCTGGAAATCTGGCCCTTGGGCTTTCTTGTAGCCCCATTCCAGATTCCAAATATTATTATTTTATTACTTTTATGGTGCGAAGGTAGCTGTCCAGCCACCATGTAACAAGGGTGCAACTGCTTCATGATTTCTTACACGTTTAAACATGGCGGGGGAAAAAACAGTGGCACATGTACTGAAAGGCATTACTTCACATGTAGAAAGGTATCTGATGTTAAAATGTATTTAAAGTGATCCCTGATTAGTAAGCCATGTAGGCCTTAATCTATCTATAAATGCGAGAAGTCTCTGCGTGTCTGTCTGTCTGTCTGTCTGCGTGTATGTAATCTGCGTATCTCGAGAACCGTTCGTCCCACCGGCTTCAGATTCGGCACGCGCGTTCCCCGCCGCGGCACGGAGTGCAGTGCCGGGTCTCGACCCGACCCGACGCGCGGTTTTCCCGAACCGGCGCGAAACGTTCGGAATCTCCTTATGCGGGTTGATTGTTGACATCAGGCTGTTCCGGAGGAAATCGGCGAAAGCTCTGACTCATTGTGACATCACTTCATAAAAGGCTCTGACATCACGTACGCCACATGAGTCAACAAAAAATCTCTGTGAGTGTGTATGTATATGTAATCCGCGTATCTCGAGAACCGTTCGTCCCACGGGCACGCGCGTTCTCCATATATGGGCGTTCGTCCCACGGGCATGCGCGTTCTCCATATATGGGCATATATGGGCATAAAATGAATGCCCCCATATATGGGCATAAAATGGATTGCAGACAGACAGATACAGATATCTCCATATATGGACATAAATGGACAGAGGCAAACAGATGGTCAAAGATCTCCATATATGGGTGTTCGTCCCACGGGCACGCGCGTTCTCCATATATGGGCATAAAATGAATGCCCCCATATATGGGCATAAAATGGATTGCAGACAGACAGATACAGATATCTCCATATATGGACATAAATGGACAGAGGCAAACAGATGGTCAAAGATCTCCATATATGGGCATAAAATGGACGCAGACAGACAGATACAGATATCTCCATATATGGGCATAAATGGACACAGGCAAACAGATGTTCAAAACGGGTCCTATGACAACAGGTATAATGAGGTTTGCATTAAAGGGGGAACCGGCACTGTGTCTGAAACACAGTTGGAGGCACAGACAGATACTCCATATATGGGCATAAAATGGACGCAGATAGACAGATATCTCCATATATGGGCATAAAATGGACCCGGAACTATAACTGCAGTGATCTCCATATATGGACATAAAATGGACGCCGACAGACAGACAGACAGACAGATACAGATATCTCCATATATGGGCATAAATGGACACAGGCAGACAGATGGTCAAAACGGGTCCTATGAAAACAGGTATAATGGGGTTTGCATTAAAGGGCGGGGCATTCATTCCCTATTTACATCTCCTTATGCGGAGCTGATTGTTGATTGTTGACATCAGGCTGTTCCGGAGGAAATCGGCGCAAGCGCTGACTCATTGTGACATCATTTCATAAAAGGCTCTGACATCGCGTACGCAACATGAGTCAACACAAAATGCCATGGTTATGTATCTCCATATATGGGCATATGGGCAGATCTCCATATGGGCTACATATATGGGCATATGGGCACTGCTGACTCATATGGGCAGATTGTTGACATCAGGCTGTTCCGGAGGAAATCGGCGCAAGCGCTGACTCATTGTGACATCATTTCATAAAAGGCTGTTATGTATCTCCATATATGGGCATATGGGCAGATCTCCATATGGGCTACATATATGGGCATATGGGCACTGCTGACTCATATGGGCATAAAGGGGACACAGATATATGGGCATAAATGGACGTATCGGCACAAGGGCTGACTCATACAGAGATCTCCATATATGGGCATATGGGCAGATCTCCATATGGGCTACATATATGGGCATATGGGCAGGGCATATGGGCAATCTGACATCACTTCTGCTGACTCACGGCGCAAAACGTTCGGAGGCTGTTCCGGAGGAAATCGACCCGACGCGCGTTTTTTCCGAAACGGCGCAAAACGTTCGGAATCTCCTTATGCGGAGCTGATTGTTGACATCAGGCTGTTCCGGAAGGAAATCGGCGCAAGCGCTGACTCATTGTGACATCATTTCATAAAAGGCTCTGACATCGCGTACGCAACATGAGTCAACACAAAATGCCATGGTTATGTATCTCCATATATGGGCATATGGGCAGATCTCCATATGGGCTACACAGATATATGGGCATAAATGGACGTATCGGCACAAGGGCTGACTCATACAGAGATCTCCATATATGGGCATATGATATATGGGCATAAAATGAATGCCCCCATATATGGGCATAAAATGGATTGCAGACAGACAGATACAGATATCTCCATATATGGACATAAATGGACAGAGGCAAACAGATGGTCAAAGATCTCCATATATGGGCATAAAATGGACGCAGACAGACAGATACAGATATCTCCATATATGGGCATAAATGGACACAGGCAAACAGATGTTCAAAACGGGTCCTATGACCACAGGTATAATGAGGTTTGCATTAAAGGGGGAACCGGCACTGTGTCTGCAACACAGTTGGAGGCACAGACAGATACTCCATATATGGGCATAAAATGGACGCAGATAGACAGATATCTCCATATATGGGCATAAAATGGACCCAGAACTATAACTGCAGTGATCTCCATATATGGACATAAAATGGACGCCGACAGACAGACAGACAGATACAGATATCTCCATATATGGGCATAAATGGACACAGGCAGACAGATGGTCAAAACGGGTCCTATGAAAACAGGTATAATGGGGTTTGCATTAAAGGGCGGGGCATTCATTCCCTATTTACATTGTTCCGAGTTGGCCAGGTCGCCGACTAGACGCTGGGCCGCCCGAAGGGCGGCCCAGCTTCTAGTATGTTATAATAACCCTCTTTTTTTTTTTGTAACTTATTTTTTATTATCTTCAATAAACATACAAATATGAAAAAGGCACTTACAATCAGAAAATTATTAAAAGGGAATAAGAAAAGGGGTAAAACAAAAGAACATAAAATTGTGTTGAGGTGGGCATTATATCACAGGGTAGACGTAATGATGGATAACATTTCCTTTTTTTTAAATGTACAATCAATCAATGAGTTACAAGTCAGTTACTAAATGCTCAGTTACAAGGCGCCATCTAGTGGAGAGTCATCTTGAATCAGGTAAGAAAACCATTTCTTCCAGTTTCTCCCATATTGGTCCGCTCTCAGCCGAAGAGAGAAAGTCAAACTTTCCATGGTGTCTATTTCGTTGACTACTGTAATCCAGTCGTCCTTAGTAGGTGGGGTGGCCTGTAGCCATTTCCGTGTGATGGCTTTCTTGCAGGCAGCCATGATGATTTTGTACAGATATGAGTCCTGGGTCATGAGTTCGTCAGGAATTTTCCCCAGATACAGTGTAACAAAAGAGCATTCAATTTCTATTCCAAAAATAGCCTTGATTTCTTTGGTGACCTCTTGCCAATAAGGCTGAATTGAAGGACAGTCCCAAAATATGTGGAAGTGGTCTGCCATCATTTTACCACATTGTCTCCAGCACTGACCTTGGTCCTGATTACCCTGCTGTAAACTTTTCAATTTTGGAGTGATAAAGTACCTTATTGTATTCTTCCAAGTGAATTCCCGCCATGCTCTTGAGTTAGTAGTTTTTATTTGACCCTCCCAAATAGCCTCCCAATCCTCCTCAGATATCTCCAGTCCCGATTCCTTCTCCCATTTCTGTTTGACTGTTATAGTCGAATGGTCTTTAGAGTTCTGTAATATGGCATACGTTCGTGATATAAGGTGTTCATTGTCACTATTTTTGTATGCACTTGTGAATAAATTGACCAGATTGTGTTCTTTAGTCTGTTTAATTTCCACATCGAAATAGTTCCTGAACTGGAGGTATCTGTAAAAGTCATTTTTTTCAAGGTAATAGGCATCTGACATTTGACTAAAGGACGCAAGGTTACCTCTGGTGAGTAAGGTACAATAGGCTTTTACGCCGTTTGATGCCCAATGCCTAAACCTGTTATCCAGCTTCGCTGGCACAAACTCAGAATCAAATGACACCCATTTCAGTATGCGTATATGTTTATCCAGATGTAACTTTTTACAGATCTTAAACCACGTTCCCAGTGCCACCTTTGTCCACCTGTTTACTTTGTTCTGGTAGAGAGCCCATTTACGTTTATCACCCAATATGGACTGAGCAGGAATGTCAAATTGACTGAATTCCAGTTCCTTCCATCTTGCTGAATATTCTGGGTTACACCAGGCTATCAATGGTCTTAGTTGGGCCGCAGTGAAATAATCCTCCAAGCATGGCAGGGAGAATCCATCTTTGTCTTTGGGTAATTGTAGGGTCTTGTATTTAACACGGGGTCTCTTTCCATTCCAAATATAACGTGAAATCATCTTGTTCCATTCATTAAAATCTTTGGGGGGAATTGTAACAGGAAGTGACTGGAACAGATACAAATAGCGGGGTAAAACATTCATTTTTATGGTTTCAATTCTGTTTGACATGTCAAGTGGCAGTAGGGACCATCTGTCAAGATCAGCCTTAATCGACTTAGTAACAGGACCATAGTTCTTTTCATATATTTTAGATATATCTTTTGGAATCCAAATACCCAAGTATTTGATGGCTAATGCATCCCATTTAAAGTCAAATCCAGAGCGCAGTTCTGAACTTGGAGAAAAATTATAGGCAAGTAACTGAGTCTTGTGTGTATTCAGTTTATAACCCGAGTACGTACCAAATAGACTCAGGGTAGACATCAATTTAGGTATACTCATCTCCGGGTTACTCAATGTGAGCAAAATATCGTCTGCGAATAGGCTTATCTTATATTCAGAATTCCCAATTGATATTCCCTGGATCTCTGGATCTTCCCTGATTGCCTGAGCCAGTGGTTCAAGGAAAAGCGCGAAGAGGGCGGGGCTTAGAACGCAGCCCTGGCGGCACCCCCTCCCAAGCTCTATTGGACGTGATAGATATCCATTAACTTTAATTCTGGCCGTAGGGGATGAATAAAGTGATTTTATACATTGCACTGATTTCTCGTCAAACCCAAATCGCTCTAAGACCTGGTAAAGGTAGTCCCAGCCTACGCTATCGAAAGCAGCGGCTGCATCTAGACTTATAAGCGTTGAACTTGACCTTCCCTTACTCATAAAATCAACCACATGAAGTGTACGCCTAATATTATCTTGTGTTGTCCTAGATCTGACAAACCCGGTCTGGTCAATTTCTACCAAGTCTGCGACAGCATCTTCCAGCCTTCTGGCAATAATTGATGCAAACAGTTTGTAATCTATGTTCAATATTGATATCGGCCTGTATGAACTACATTCAACTTTGTCTTTACCCTCTTTGGGAATGACTGTAATCAGTGCTTCGCTCCAAGATGGGGGCATGTGTCCTTCTGTAAGGGTGTAGTTAAAGCAGCTGAGAAGCATAGGTGTTAATTCAGGTTTAAACATTTTGTAATATTCCCCTGTTAGGCCATCGGAACCAGGCGCTTTGTCTGTCTTCAACCGGGAGATGGCTTCTTCCACCTCAGTACTAGTAATCGCTGCTGTCAATATCTTATTTTGCCGTTCACCTATTGAGGGAAGATCCAGAGAATTCAAAAAGTTAGCAATGGTTGCTGAATCCGCCTTATCCGGCTGGGTGTATAGGTCCTGATAGTAAGTCTCAAAAGCTTGCTGTATTTCTTCCTGGTTGTGACACATTCTATTATTTCTCGGGTTCCTTATTTTATAAATGCTTCTATCCGCTTGCTGTTTACGCAATCTCCATGAAAGGAGTTTCATAGCTTTGGCACCTGTCTCATAATATTTTTGTTTAACAAATCTCATTTTTTTCTCGTTCTCTTCATCATACATTTTATTTATTTTTTGTCGAAGACATTTCAATTGGGCTAATGTCTGTGAGTCTTTCTGGATTGAGTGCAGAGTTTCTAATTCCTTCATTTTAGACTGTAACTGTAGCAGACAATTTTGTTTTAACCTCTTTTTATGTGCCGTGTATGCTATGAGTCTGCCTCTCAAAACACATTTCCAGGCGTCCCGCAAAACATTTGGAGTGACCGTTCCATTGTCGTTATTTAATAAATAATCCTGTAGTTCTTTCTTTATATATTCTTTGCATAAATTGTCATTCAGAATGCTATTGTTGAGTCTCCATATTGAGTTTCTCTTTCTGCTGTCTAGGTGCAAGGTCAAATATACACCTGAGTGGTCAGATACATCTTTTATACCTATCTTGCACTCACTTATCCTATGTATATCTGTTAATGGAACAAAAAAATAATCAATACGTGAGTGTTCTGAGTGGGGGGAACTATAAAAAGTGAACTCTTTCTCTGAGGGGTGGAGCTCTCTCCATATATCTATCATACCCGATTCCTTCAACATCTTTCTCATAATACCGGAGTGATGATGGATTTTTTTGTGTTGATTTGTGGAGTCAATTTTACGTAATTGCACATTCCAGTCGCCTCCACAGATCACCACTCCTGATGCCTCCTTAATTAAGAGATTAAAGATTGTTTTGATAAATGACTTATCATGACCTGGTGGAAGATAGACGTTAAACAAAGTCACTTCTTTATTATCTATCTTTCCTTTGACTAAAATATAACGTCCTTCCTTATCTTTAATCTGTGATTCCAATTGAAAATTTTATTTATTAGACAATAGTATGGCCACTCCCCGTCTACGTCCCGATTCATGAGAAGAATAGAATGTATTCACAAAACCCATCTTTTTTAGTTTTTCATGCTCTTTGCCCGATAAATGTGTCTCTTGCCAAAATATTATTTGTAATTTTTCCCTTTTCATTTTCGCAATTACCTTACTCCTTTTGACCGGATTATGTAACCCATTGACATTGAGCGTTATTACCCTGTAATCCTGATAACCCATTTCAGTAGTCTCCTTTTATCTAAGTTAGCCCACCTCAACTTACAACACAATACCCAGGGGAAGAAAAAATAAAAAGCATAACAGTAAACATTAAACACATCAGAATAGAGATAACCAAAAGTGACTTCCATAACTGGAGAACAGAAGTGCTCCTCAAAATTAAGGGGAAATCCTGCCTTAAGAAAAGGGCCCCTTTGTGGAACAGAAAATATGACTGCCCCAAAGAAAACAAAGTATAGCATACTATTTTGCTATGGCAGCTTATAACAGCTCACTCACTTAAACTGAACACTATTTTGAGCTGGAATGTAAATTAAATTAGTCATCCTACAATAAGTAAATAGGCGAGAAAACAACCTTAACGGAGTACTTCAGTAAGTCTGTAAACCTGATCCATTCCCGGGTGTGGCTTCACTTCTTCTGGGGGTTGTGGCGAAATTGGCGCAGCTTCTCTCGTATCTGCTCTGCTCGATTGGTATTTTTGCGTTTGCCTCCTCCCACCTTCGTCCATGGTGGCTGTCGTCTGCTTCCAGATGGGGCTGACCTCCCTCTTTCAGAAGACGGTCCTCCACCTTCCAATGTCGGTCCTCCTTCCTCAGGTAGAGAGTAGCCCCTCCTCCGCAGGTCGTCTGCAGCCTCTTTTGCGTCATCGTAGATTACAGTCCCATCCTCGAACAGCACCTTGAGTCTAGCAGGTGGGGGGGTGCGGAACTTTATCCCTTCTTTTTGGAGTAATTTCCTTATATCAGAATACTCGCCTCTCTTCTTTTTTATTTCTGGTGGGTAGTCGTTATCGATAAAAAGTCTCTTGTCTTTGTAGAGAATTGTTCCCTTTTTCCACGCCGTGGAAACCACAAGCTCCTGAGTGGTGGACTCCAGAAAGTTCACTATTATAGATCTCGGTGGGGCTTCCTTGGGTGGTTTTGGTCCCAGGGCTCTGTGACATCTCTGTATTTTCAGGTCAAGGTCAGCAGAGATACCCACGCTGTTTATCAGGAACGTGGTCACCCAGTCCTTCAAATTAAGAGCCTCCGTTTCATCTTCATCTACCGCAAAAATGCGTATATTATTTCTGCGCTGGCGCATTTGCATGTCTAGAAGCTTAGCATGGGTTGAATCATGTAGTAGAATCATTGCCTGTAGAGCTTCTTCCACGTCCAGGGTGCGGTCCTCTCCGTCGGCGACACGTTGTTCCACGTTGTCTAGCCTTGTTGTTGTAGCCGTTAGCTCACTCCTGATAGCCCCCAGAGATTGATTAATCTCGTCCTTGAAGTCAGATAACTCCTTCTTCATATCCTCTCTTATTGAGGCACGTAGTGAGTCTAGATCCTTCTTCATATCTTGACGCATTGCGGTCATACCGGTTTGGATTGCGGCATGTATGTCAGCCAGTGAATTAGCCTCCGTGCTAGCCTCCATGCTAGCAGGCTTAGCATTAGCCGGGTCTTCTTTTCCCGTGGTTGATTTCTCGCCTTTCTGCAGTCGTGCGGATCTTCCAGTTTCAGCCCTCCCGAGTTTCTCCCCTTCCATTTACTTAGTGATGATTCTTGAGTGTTGAAACAAATAATTTCGGGGATAATTTACATGTGAGTGGAGGAGCGTTGATTCAGCCTGCCATTCTCTGTTGCCGTCAACCCGGAAGTCCTATAATAACCCTCTTTAACCGAAATATACCTTTTAAAACACTTGGAATATATTCCTTTGAGAGAGAAAAAGTTATATGTTCAACCCCTGGGGGGAGCCATTGCACTGTTCGTCGCATGCAGTGATGACGTAGGCAATGCATTTTGGCTGGTCGGGCCCATTTAAAATGGCGATGTAAACAGGTTTTAGATGTTGAATTAAACACTTACAGGCACGGCAAAACATCCTACTTGATATGAACAGAACAGAAAAGCACCACACTACTAACTACAGTTAATCTGAGCTTCAAGACAATGTTTTAAATATTGTAAAGAGAACGTTGTTTTGACGTTCCATATTAAACCTATGGGCCCGACCAGCCAAAATGCATTGCCTACGTCATCACTGCATGCGACGAACAGTGCAATGGCTCCCCCCAGGGGTTGAACATATAACTTTTTTTCTCTCAAAGGAATATATTCCAAGTGTTTTAAAAGGTATATTTCGGTTAAAGAGGGTTATTATAACATATTAAGGCCTACATGGCTTACAAATCAGGGATCACTTTAAATATCAAAAGTACAATAAGTATTAAAAGTACAGCATAAAGACCTTTTTCATTGTACAAAGAAACACAACAGCCAGAAATCTTGTCTACTTTGATTAATTATGTACATCTCAGTACTTTCAATTAATTCGTTTTATTTTTTATTTTTTTCATGTAGCCAGTCCGTTCATCCCATGCCATCTCCATCCATTTGTAGCAACTATTTGTGAGAGGATGTTGTCCATTACATCAAATAATTCTCCATCTGTAGTGCACTGTCCATCTTCCATCTTCATCCACTTGAAGGTTTTACACAGTAGTAGTAGTAGTTTTAGTTAACGGTTATGAAAAGCATAAAGTCAAATGTCCTCCTGTACAACCAACCATCCTGAATATATCGTCAGAATATGGAATGTGTTCCAGTTGGAATGTGATACAGGGCCACAAGAAAACTCCACAGGGGCCGGATTTGGCCCACAGGCCACCAGTTGAATATCACTGTCCTACAGTATGTGCATCAAAATGCATGAATGCAGTATAAAGCACCACATGCCCTGCCTAATCTAGTTGAATACCCCTGCTATAGCATATCCTGCCATGCTTTACTATTACTTAAAGGTTAAATGACATTCTGTTTTTACCAATCATAAAAGTCTTTGCCCTGGTCCTAAAAACATGTTTTAAAATGTTTAAACTTGAAAATCCACTCCATGGAGCCATGGTCTCTTTCTCTGTTCAGGTGTCATGAAAAACGGTCTGTCACCTGAAATACTCTATAATCACCACTAGGGGAGCCTCTCTCTCCCACTCATTCTAACAAATATTATTATAGCTTGAGTACAATTTTGAATATTTGTACTTTACTTGAGTTTTTCCAATTTTCAATTATTATACTTCTACTCCACTACATCTCAGAGGCAAATGCACTTTATCTCTCCACTACAATCATTTTGATTTTGATTATTAATACAAATCACTCACTTCAGCCCTTTAGGCCAGCAGTTCTCAAACTATGGTACCCAAACGTTCCCTTGCACTGGCCACACACACGCACACGCAGTCACGCACACACGCTCTCACATGCACGCTCTCTCTCTCTCTCTCTCACTCACACACACACACACACACACACACACACAGAGGACCGCCCCGGCTCCAACACTGACCGAGAGATGCATGCATTGTTCGCAGACGCGATGCATTTGTTTCGCTGCTTTGCTTTGGTACAAGACACACACACAGGCTGAGCTGAGCCCTGAAGAGGCACACACGAACAGCATCGAGAGTCGCGAATGTTTTTTCTTACCCCGGGACCGAGGTTACCGGATCTTTGGCTAAATGCCTCCGTTTAGAGAACCACCTATTGCTTGTGTTATCATAGCGTTTTACTGTCTGCTCGCCGGGTCGCCGTGCCCGTGTGTGTGGGGGGGAGCCCAGGGCAGCGTGGAGTTATAGTAGGCTCTCCACGGAGCTCTGCTGCTCCGGGAGCAGAGCGCTGTCCTCTGCCTCGGTAATGAGGAGGGAGGCGCTGTCCAAGGACGCAGCCAGGGCGGAAAATACATAGCGATACATAGCGATTTTCACTATTTCACAAAAGCATAAACTGACTACTTGATATGAAGGATATTGATGTAAATAAGATATTTGAATGGACACATGTATTTTATATGCCCATATTTACGATTAAAGGACAATATAATGTAGAGATTACTTCCTCAAAACGTGGGCTGTGGAGAAATATAAACAGGGAGAGAGTAGAGCCCAGGAGGAGGGGGGGGTGCACTAACTGCTAGTGACGACACTGTCCGAGAGCCAATGATCAGAGCATCAGAGCCTCATTATGCAGAAATCGTCAAAAAACCACAGATAACAGGGGAACGACTGCAAGTTAAAAGTTGGTGTTTTTTTGGTGTAATTGAGGCCAGGAAACATTAAAAAAAGCATAAAAAACTCAAAATTTATTTTTGGATGTCACCACCCCTTTAAACTTCTTCTCATTTTCATTCTCACTAGTTTAGCTTATGTTATGCGATGGTGTGAAACTGCATTAAACAATGCAAACGTATCCGATTCATCATGGTTTGATACAGTGGCAGGCCTGGATTAACATACAGGTTCACAATCACAAGGTTACAGCCCAGGGCCCGAAGCTACAGGGGTCCCCGGACACAAAAAACCCTGGCAGTGCCAATCAACTTCACTTCTTTTCTCCCGCATCCCATGCCTCAATACCTGACTCACCCGCTGCTCTGCCCATGCGTCTTGCAGCTAAAGCTGTATGCATTAATTACAGCGTTTAGAGACGCAGCAGTTTAGTGTGGGGAGGCGTTGGGAGGGCTGAAGTGTGGTCCAAGGGTAAATCTCGCTCTTTCGAACGACCGCCAGTTCGACAAAGGAGCGTCGGGAGGGTTAGCGACTCACCCCACGGAGGTTAGGTTTAGGGTAAGGGTTAGAGTTGGTCGAACAGATGACATGCAAAGCTATCCCGTGGTCCAAGCCCAGGGCCCTGAAAAGCCTTAATAAAGCCCTGTTCACCGGAGTTCTGTACTTAAAGGGGAAGACCACCCATTTTCAATATTGAACTATGTCCTTAATATACCTTAGAGGAGTTGTGTGGAAATAAAAAAAAAAGTTCCCCCTCTTCTGTGTTGCCTAGAACTGGAGGATTGATTTGTGGGTTTGTATTGTAAAGTACAACTTGATGACATCACACCGTTGTACCGTTTGGGAACTTTTTATTTTATTTCCACACAACTCCTCTAAGGTATATTAATGACATATTGAAATCAATATTGAAAATGGGTGGTCTTCCCCTTTAAGTAAAATGTTGTGTTACTTGTACTTCACTTGAGTATTTCCATGTTTTTATACTTAGTGTGTTTTTCATTAATCTGATCTCGGTCTTTACTTAGGTGCAGGAACACAGTGAAGAGTGATTGAAGCCCATTGTCTGTTCCCAGTGCGTAATTCTGTTAGTGTTGTGTCGGTCGCGATCGAACGGCTCAAATGAACCAGTTATTTTTGGTGAACGAAATGAACAAGGTCACTTCCTAAAAAAATCTGTTGCAAATGCGATTTTTGGGATTGGCTGAAGAGAGACTGTTCACAGTTCAAGGGGGTGACTGACTAGAGGGTGACTGACCAACTGACTGAATAATAACGAAAAGGCATTATCGTTCACTCTCTGAACGAAGTGCTGTGACCGGTCCCAGTCCGTCAGTCAAACTACTGAATGATCCGGTCCACTGAAATGAACGATAGTTCCCATTGCTAAATTCTGTGCTCTCACATGACAACAACTTGAAACTAGCAGTTTGAATGAAATGTCTCTCTTCATCTCTCTCTCTCTCTCTCTCTCTCTCTCTCTCTCTCTCTCTCTCTCTCTCTCTCTCAGCTATCTCTTGCGGAATACCCCAGTCACCGGGCAACGGCAGCTTCCATGGTTTCCAGTACACCGTTGGTAGCCAGGTGACCTACGAGTGTAACCACGGCTTCATCTTGGATCCCAGTTTGACTGTGACAGCATTGTGCCTGGAGGATGGCAGCTGGAGCAATGCTGCCTCACCCCCCAGATGCCTACGTAGGTTTACACAGCATCATGTTCCTTCTTGCGTGCGTGTGTGTACGTTTTCCATCTACTGCATACATGGGCAACTGGCGGCCCGGGGGCCACATCACCTTCATTTAATGCAGCCCGCAGGTTAATATCAGAATACTGATTTCTGCTGTTACAATTCCAAACATGCAAACACGACCCACTTTAATTACTTCCGTCTATATTAGTAGCTTAAAAAATGTTACTTTTCAGGATTCCAGTTAAAATATTGCAGATCTACAAGCTCAAAACGTACCCCTGCGACGCGTTTTGAGCTTGTAGATCGGCTATTTTTGCTACTTTTGTGTGACATAGAATAACAAAGTAGGACATTACTTATAAAAATGTAGGCCTATTTGCAATGTGGCCCTCTGGACTGAGTGTGGAAATATAGTGGCCCTCTCCATCACCAAAGTTGCCCACCCCTGATCTACTGGATATAGTTTATTTTACCCATTCATTTCCGCCAAAATGGTGGTCACCTTTGACCTGGAACATTAAAGGTGTAACAGAGGAAATGGGGATCAGCAATTTGATATGTTCACATACATACTGTAGTGGGGAGGAAATCATATGGTCTTAACTTGAGACCATCAGATGAAAAACAGATGAATTATGCAGATGGAAATGCTCCTCGGGGCTTCTTCCAGGTGGTGAACCTTTGTGCAATCTTTGGCCTAGCTTGTAGCCAGAGAAGGAAGCCTTTCCAGGCATGCCTCATCAGTGCTTCATAGACAAGCATGTCACTGCAAAAATGAATGAACTAAGCAAGATTTGCAATCGTATATCTAGCCATAAATTCTTATTGGTCTAGTTTTAAAAATTATATTCTAAAGAAGATAAAATTGTACAAGATGATGATTTTTGTTTTAAGAAAATATTTCTTTTTTTTCTTACCATGATATTAGATCTTAAATTATAATATTTCACATTTACATCAAGTAAAAATTACCCTCTGAGACAAAGGTTGAATCCACAGTGTCACTTTTAAGAAAATGAGTAGCTCTGAGTACTTATTTTAAGTACCAAACTAGTAAAATACCCTATTGTCTTTATGTATGGATCTCAGTGTTTGATTAGGTCATATGGAAATACAATGACTACAATATGGGCATTCCCAGATATGGGGTTAATATTGATGACACCATATATGGCATATATGGATATGTCCATGGGCTTTGCCAGATATGGGCTTAATATTGATGACATCAGGGATCTCCATATATGGATATGTCCATGGGCTTTGCCAGATATGGGCTTAATATTGATGACATCAGGGATTTCCATATATGGATACATGGGCGTTGCCAGATATGGGCTTAATATTGATGACATCAGGGATCTCCATGCTGCATAAGGGCAAAAAGGGGAGTCCTACATCTTGGTCAGTGAGTCAGAGTGATGTCACAAGATCTGCACGGTTTCAGAGAAACAGCGACCGAAGTTCACAATAACTATTTTCACACTACATATTGGAATGAAAAATGTTGTTCAACATCACGTTTATTCACATTTAATTAAGTACAGTGGCTTTCAAATGGCAAGATCAGAGTACATGGAATAAAGTAAATAATAAAGCAAATATATAGAAATCCCACCTCAGCCAACCCTTTAAATATAACATGTCTCTCGAAGTGGTGTTCAAATACATCATTTTGGGGGACCTTGGCATGACAATGTTTGAAAACTAAGGCATTTGTAGAATCAGGCCCAGGTCGTATGGCTCAAGTCATAACGGGTTAATTACACCACACTCATTCCTTTTGGGTTCTTAAAGGAGTAGCCTAGTTCACCCCCAAAATGACTTTTTTTCTATTGATTACTCACCCCATGGAGACGTGAATTCATGGAAATGTATTTTTTGTTTTTTTGTCACATTCCTAAGCCAATAAAGCCTAAAGCCCCCATTGATTCCGGTAGGGGACCCAAAGTGTCTTTGGGTCCCCTACCCCTACATTTATTATTATCAAATTATTGACTTAGGAATGCGATAAGGGTAATAATAATAATTATTATAATTATTATTACCCATATATATATATATATATATATATATATATATATATATATATATATATATATATGGGTAATAATAATAATTATTATTATATATATATATATATATATATATATATATATATATATATATATATATATACATGAATTAGAGTCTCCATGGTGTGAGTAATCAATCATTTTGGGGGTGAACTACTCCTTTAATGGTAATTTTTCAGTGCAATTACGTCATCAATGTCATATGGAGCAAATAACGCAATTCAGAAATGACATAAATAAACAATACATTTTCTTTTTGTAATAGCCTGGGCATTATTTTAATGTATTATGTTAGGCTTATTTCCACAGGGCTTATGACGTAAGCACGTAAGCGCACGTTAAGCGCACGTAGATAGGCTATTTGAAAACGTCACATCCGCTTGACTTCATCATCATCATCATCTTCTTCTTCAAACTCCCAACCGCTAACCTATGCCGCTAACGCTAACAGCTGTGGACTTGGAGTGGAACCGAACGCACGCACGGTAAGCTATTATTCTATTATATTCTACTTTGCACACGAATGTTGAGTGCCATAAAACAACAAGACGAGGCCACAAGCCACAAAGCCTAATTTATATTTTGCACGGCGACGGTGTCGCACGCTGAAAATAACAGATCTTGCAGTGTTATACAAGCTCACAAAGCCGACCACGCTATGCACGGAGAGCTTTTAGATCTGCTATGTTCAGCACCGTCGTGCTGCTAAGTACTTAAACATGCAATTGCACCGTGTTTTGAACTTGTGTATGGTTCATTTTTATAAATTAGGGCTTTTGCCACGTTATCATGCAAAGTGGAGGGCCTGTTTATTATGATTTCAGGTTAACCTACAACAATAAAAGAACAATGATGATAAAAAAACGTTTTATTTTTACGATGAATAACAGAACAGTAAAGTTGTCAGAGTTGCAATTGGTCCCTCCTGATGTGATCATTTTAAATGATGCCATAGCATTTCAGTGAATTCACCCCCCCCCCCCCCCCTCCCTGTCTGCCAGGTACAATATGTGACAACATGTACTGCATCATGGTTAAGCTGGAAACTACCACACTATCCATTTTACAAGGTATGTTGATATTCAGCTGATTAAATTAATGCATGACAGACCTAAATGTGACCCTTGCGGGTACATTTGAGGACCCCCACCCCAAAAAGCACTTATAATTGTAGGATTTGAGGCATTACATTTAGTTGAAGCTTGTGGATTGGCTACTTTCATCTTGGCCAATGTTGGACCATTTAGCTGGCGACCACCTTAAAAGGATATTTTACTTTCATAAACAAATGTGGGTAATTGTTGTCGACCCATGCTTTTGTGAACACCCCAGACTGTTTTCAAGTTGTTCAACATAGTATGCAGAGCATGACATCGAAGGCTCTGTTCAATATAGTGAAGTGTTTCTCAACTTTTTTTAATTTCTAGGACCCCCATAACAGTATGGTCAAAAAGAAGCCAATGAGGGTCTACTCTAGAGGTCTTCACGGGTCCAATTTGAACTACCCGAACCCAAAAGGACCCGGGGGAAATGGACCCGGACCCATATGGCCCCGTCTATCATTTGGAATTTGAGAACCGTTACCCGATCAGCCCCGAGACGTGATGGATCCGATCCGAACGGCCCCGCCTGTTATTAGAAAAATTGGCTCCGATACCCGAGCAGAACGAGAGATCCGAGACCCGAACCTGTCGCCCCGAAATGAAAGAATGCCAACGTTATTATATTAAGAGTTGTATCAGACATATTTCTTACCTAACGTCGCCACGGTGCTGCTGTTGCTGTCAGCGGCGCTGTGCCTCTCGCTCTCGCCAAAAGATGATCTTTTCCCAGACCAGTAAGTCAATGCGGACAGTTTGTAAATACAAATAAATCCATCTTCTTTGGCTAGCCAATGCTAATGCTATCGTTTTCTGTCGCATGTGTTGTTCATTATATCTTTCTGCTTTGAGTGTCCATTTTGCTCTGCAGAGCATGACAACACGCAATGACAACTCCATTGTAAACCGTTAACCAAAACGTTACGTTAATATCTTTGATAATAATAACAATCCAACTGATACAGTCAGTGTTGTTGTGACTGAGTGAGTTCTACTTCTCAGTTCTCACAACCAATGCAACAGATTACATGCTGCATCTTTAGTGCCATCGTGTGGCGTTATCTATTTGGTGCAGTTGTTGCGTTCACTTTCACTTCAATCTCGGCCTGTCTCGGCTCCACTCGGGTAACAGGAGATACCCGGGGAACCGGGGCAGACGGCCCCGGCCCCGGCCCGCCCCGCGGTAAAAGCTCGAAAACGGCCCCGTTACCCGGCTCGGTTCGGTTCGGATCGCGGGTAATTTCGGATCTCGGGCAGGTCCGAAGACCTCTAGTCTACTCACTTAGGTTCTCCTCACTCTGAGTTACACCTATTTACATATTGATATTCATTTGATCAGACACGCCCCTTCCTATTCAATCCCATTGTAACTTAAACCATGGTGGATATTTTTTTTACTATTTTGAAAAGCATTTTAAATGGTTCAAATAGCTGATCTACAAGCTCACAATGTGTCAATGTAGCTATCCATTTGAAGTATTTAAAAACATATTGTTCAAAGTGGTAAAAATATTGTTCAAAATGGTAGAAAAGCCTAAGAAGTTAAGCAAAAAAAATAAAAATAGAAATTGATAAATACTGTATTGAAACAACACAAAACTAGGTATAAACTAGTCCCCTGGGGATTTGCACAGTATATGGGGGATTGATTAAATGTAGGGGTGTAGGAGTCTCAGAATTAATGGTGGAGAACCCAGACATATCAGTGTCATGTCAATGCCCATATTTGGACATTGTTTCATCATGCAGCTGTTACCATGGTGACGACACTGTTTAGTTTCAGTGCAGACAGAGATGGACATACATTCCGTAAATTAATAGTTATTATATTATTGATGTGTTCATTTTGCTTTACATTAGAAACAGACATGCTACGCACCCTCACCCAAGAGGATTTGATGGAGGTTTTTCCAGGCCAGGCTGACTTTGGCCACAGAAAGCGCTTGTGGGCTCCAATTCACCCAGAGGTATTATAACTGCATTGTTTGGCAAATATCAGTGACAGAGTTTTAAATTGGGTCAGTTATTTACCACTTTGTAAATGTTTTATCTGCTTTACTTAGAATGAGAATCCACAAGACAAATCTGGCCCTGTTGGATCCAGAACGTCTTCCTTCTCTCCACTCCCACGGTAGGAGTACATCCCACCACTCCGACATGTCTCCTTTCCGACATGTCTCCATTCCGACACTAACCCTATCTCTAACCCTAACCTGAACCCCCATGGGAGTGTTGCCACTCCGACAATAAGAAGCCAATTTCGGAGTGGCGACATGTCGGATTGGAGAGAGCCTCCCCCACGGTAGATAATTATGTAACTTTGAAAAAAAAAAAAAAGATCTACAAGCTACAATTAAAATCACACGACACGACAAATCATATTGGGACATGGGTCCAAAAATACATTTCAGTCTTGGGATTTCTTTTTGCTTTTACCTCTACATACAGCAGTTGTTTCAATGTTTTTTTTGTTGTTTTTTTTTTACTTTTTTTCTAGGTTAAAGATGAGCTACGTCGGATCTTGGCAAAGGATAACCCTAACTTCACTGAGGCCAAGAAGAGGTGGGATAGCTTCTGCTGCCAGGTCCAGTTCTACGCTGCCTGGAACAAGGCAAGCACAGCTTCCTTTGGATGGAGGTAAGTGATTTTGCTCTCATCCACTCGTCCTAGACAAGTCGCCCTTCTGGCACCCAAAATGTGTAATATCTTCCTGTTGCTCTTAGAACTACAGACCCACTCTCTAGGTTCTGCCGTGGTCTGAAGACTCACCTCTTCAGACTCCATCATAGCCCATAGCACCTGCTCTTTAACCTTAACTATAAGTTAGATTGCATTTTTGTTTACTTTAGTTTTTTCTTAGATTACAATGAGTTTGATGTATTGACCTTGCTTAATGTATGTCGCTCTGGATTAAGAGCGTCAGCTAAACGCCTTAATTGTTTACAGTAGTACATTTTTGAGTAAACAACACTGAGTGAATAGATTTACTAAGCACTTTTATTTTTGTCTCAGTTGAATTTGCTGTAGGGAGAATCAAGGCACCCTGTTTCCCTCCAGCTCCCCACCACCAAAGAAGCTGGGAGGACCCAGTGAAGCGTTGCTCCACATCCTTGAGGTAGGAGTGTCACACCAAATAGACAAAATAGCTGATCTACAAGCTCAAAACATGTCCGTGTGGTATGTTTTATGCTTGTATATCTGCTATTCTTTTTTATTTTTATTGGAATTCTGAAGTGTATTTTCTAATGCATTTATGCAAGGTTTATTAACTTAAATGAACTTAACTACAAATACATTGGACTTAAAAAAATACTGAAATCAATACTATATCGGTTTTCTGTTATTAAGTGACAAGTCGGTTTGCCAGTTGCCCATTTATGTTTACTGAAATCATTTCTATATTGTTTTTCTTTGTTTTGCTGTAGCCATCTGAAGACCCAAATCTCTACCACCAGAAGAGACCCCTCCAGAGCCCCGTCCTGATCCTGGATAGGCCCCGCTGTTTGGTTGCTGTGGGGAACACTCCCATCACCATCTTTCCAGAGGAGCAGCTGATTGACGGTCTGATCTATTTACTTGGCTATTACTACACCTTCCATCTCACGTACCCCAAGTGCGTGGCTACACTCCTGTCTGTCGTGCAGACAGAAATATTATGTGATGACATACATGACCGTGACACCACTCCATCCTACAAAAAGCCTTGGCAGAGTGGAAGACTTTTGTTGATGGGAAGTAGTGAGGTGCTAGTGAAGTGCAATAACGGATGCTGTATTTTTTATTTGTTTTTATTTATTTTATTTGTTGATGTAAAGTAGAGGTGCTTGTAAAGTACAATACCAGGTGCTGTAATGTCAAGTTAACACACAAATCCATTCATTCAAGGAGTTATTGTTTTTAGATATATTTCTAAGCCAATAATTTGACCCGCTCAAATTATAAGCCTGTGAACTGATGAAATCTTCAATGTTGTCATGCCAATTTAAGCACAGAGCCCCTATTGCAGCCTATTGCATGATCAAAATAACAACCTGTAGTATAATGTAAACCTATCACTTCACTTGCATGTTTAAGATCCTTGAAGCAAGGATATGCTTTAAGGATCTTTGCAGGCCTGTCTTCCTTGTTCAGTGTTTCATCGCTGTCTATGAAGGCCCTCCTGGCATCGAGCTCCAGCAGTTGTGCCACGTCACTCTGGTTTGGTTTAGGCCTTTTTAGCAATTCCTGAAGCGTCTTGTAATGCCTGGCCTGTGCTTCACGGCTGTCTTCGACAGTCAACCTCCACTAGTTGACTCTCCTCCGCTAAAATCGAGAACACAATACACAAATCATGGTTATAGGTTTGGAGTCTCCCAAAAAAGAAATCATAGAAGCAGAGTGAAATATTTACATTATACTACAGGTTGTTATTCTGATCAAGCAATAGGCTGAAATAGGCTCTGTGCTTAAATTAGCATGACAACATTGAAGATATCATCAGTTCACAGGCCTAGTGGATGCATCTGTCCAATGACCTGGTGAAATTATTAGCTTGGAAATATATTTAAAAAAAGAGAACTCCTTAAATGAATGAATTTGTGTTTTAACTGTGCTACACACCTATATTAACATCAGTTATTATGATGGTACTTGGAAAAACATTTTCTGAGGTGGTACCTGGTGTAAAAAGGCTTAGCCTATAGCCAAATCTACTTGCATGCAACAGGGCCATCAGGTCCATCATCTGGTGCTGGGCTCCCCAAAATCCCCAGAGGTCTCAGTGGTTTGGGACAAAATGATGGTTGAGCCACTGGATTCGTCATCACTGGGAGAAAGGTTGAGGCGACGTCTCTTCTTGGGGACGCCTCGCTTAGGTGTTGGCCCTTGTTTCTTCGGGTAGCAGTGCTTCTGTCCATGTTCACTGGCTTGCAGTATCGCAATCATGCTAGTGACTGTATTTCTCACTGTGGGGGTGTCAAAGATCTCCTGTATTTTTTGTAAAGTTAAAGTGCTGCTATTATGTTAAAGCTCTGGTACCTTTTGTTGTTAAAAGCTCTGGCAGTTTTATTTTTGCTAGTTAAAGTGCCGCTATTATGTTAAAGCTCTGGTACCTTATGTTGTTAAAGCTTTGGTGGTTTTATGTGAAAGCTCTGTAAGTAGTAATCTCTATAGTGTACGTATCTACAGTGTTAAGTCAGCAATCTCCAAATTTAGGCCTATCCAGGATCAGAACATACTCTTAAGATGTTCTGTCCGTCCGTCTGTCATGTCGGTCATCTCTAAATTTGTTAACTGTTTCCGCATGTGGGAGTATCTGATGTGGGCACTGTTTAGTGTCGGTCGTCAGCCATCTCCAAATGCGGGCTGACTTCAGTGACTTGGCAGCCATTCAAAGTTTAAAAATTGAATTGCTCTGTAAGCACTGTAATACTGTAATGACAATGTAAAGAGCACTTTATTGTCAAGTGCTTGGAGTGCCCTGACTCTGGCAAATTCAGTTGTCAGCCAATTTAAATCCAGCCTGAATCAGATCTGGGCCACATCCAGATTGGAATCTCATCTGTATTAACAACACGTGACCATTAAAACCGATCGGATTCCAGTCTGGATGTGGCCCAGATCTGATTCAGGCTGGATGTGGCTGCACTGTACATGGTGTCTTAATGACGTCAGTCATCTCCAACTTCTGGCATGTTTCAGCATCTGGCTCTTGTGGTGGTGTAGTGTCAGCATGCATGGCGGATGGACAGAAAGACATTGTGACACTGATCTCTGGTTTGGTTTGGGTCTCTTTATTGTCAAGTGCTGGGAGTGCCCTGACTATGGCAAATTCAACAAAAATAAGTGCTTAGTATGTGTTTACTGAAAAGTAAACACATACCCAGCTTCTTTGGTCGTGGTGAGCTGGAAGGAAACAGGGTGCCTTGATTATCCCTATAGTAAATTCAACTGAGACAGAAATAAAAGTGCTTAGTAAATCTATTCACTCAGTGTTTACTCAAAAATGTACTACTGTAAACAATTTACTGTAACACTCTCACACTTAATTGTTTTATAATAAATTTTGAGAACATTCATTATGCCTTCATTTATTTACTACATTTCAGGATTTGCTTTTTACCGCTTATTTGAGTAGCTTTGGGGTATTTTGGAAAGGGATTAACACTTAAATTTCAAGACCTTTAAAGGAGTAGTTCACCCCCAAAATGACTTTTCTTCTTTTGTTTACTCACGCCATGGAGACTTGAGTTCAAGAATATATTTGTTTGTATTTGTTGCATTCCTAAGACAAAATCCGATTATTGTAAATTTACCCCATTGATTCCGGATGGGGACCCGAATAGAAAATTCATTTTGAGGTGAACTACTCCTTTAATGGCTAGTTATTAGTCTCTTTGACTTGGTATTGTGCTTGAAAGGGGATTTTACCACCGATTTCAAGACCTTTAATGGCTAGTTATCAGTCTTTTTGACTTAAATATAGTGCTTGGAATGAGTCTGAACAACTTATTTGAAGAGGTTTGCCAACTAATTTTGAGTTTCTATGACTTAAATGACTAGTTACGAGTTTATTTAACTTACATTTAGTGCTTGGAATGAGTCTGAAAATCTTATTTGAAGAAGTTTGCCAACTAATTTTGAGTTTCTATGACTTAAACGGGTAGTTATGAGTCTATTTGACTTGAATATATTGCTTGGAATGAGTCTGAAAAACCTATTTGAAGAGGTTTGCCAACTAATTCTGAGTTTATATGACTTAATTAATTACTTGGAATGGGGTTTAATGAACTTATTTTAAGAATCCCTGACTTCCCTAAAGCCTTGATATATTTTCTTATTTCAAGAAATCTTACCGGGAAAAAATTTCTTACCCCACTGGCAGATAATCTTACTTGTTTTTAGTTGATTTATACTCAAAAACATATTTTTTTTCTTATATTTAGAGTAGGTTTTTTTGCAGTGTGCCATGTGCTGCTCTGTAGTCCTTTCTGCCTTCTTTAACATCAACTACTGACCCTTCCAAAATAACACCATTAAGACTCCGTAATCAGGAGATAAGCGACTGTGAGGTCGCATACACAAACCTTAGAAGGCAATGGTAGGCATTCGGGAGGGAATATGGAAAATGGGACAGATCCATGTTGATGACATGACTTTAGAGATACTGTGTACAGCTTTGCGTGATTTTAGGGCAAAATCTGTTGGAGCAGTGTCCAAAAATGTGTTTTGCAAAAATCGGCCTGATGGTGGCGCTAGATGGGACAGATGTATGTTGATGACATGACTCTAGAGATACTGTGTACCGCTTTGTGTGATTTTAGGGCAAAATCTGTAGGAGCAGTGTCCAAAAATGTGTTTTGCAAGAATCTGCCTCATGGTGGCGCTAGAAGAGGGCCATGTGAGAAATGAGTTGTGGTTGTGGTTTGGCAGCCAAGGAGTGTGTGTGTGTGTGTGTGTGTGTGTGTGTTTGTGTGCAAAGTTTGGCATGGATCGGGGCAACGGTGGCGGAGAATGGAGATATGAGTAGGGGAAAAGTGTGATGTGACGTGATGTGACTTGACTGACAGACAGACTGACAGACAGCCGGTGGAGGTTTTGATAGTAACTGCGACCTGACGGTCGCATCTACAAAGAGGTCCCCCAGCCCTCCATCTTGGTATCATTTCCACAGAATGTTAAGTAGATTGCAATTGGTGTGTAACTCCACCATCCTGGGAAATTATGTTATGCTTTCCCTCAAAATCCAAAGCATGGTGACAGTTTCAGCTTCAAACCAGGTTTTCTTGGTACATCTTTTTCTTCTTAACAACCACTCGAGCTTCTGTGTTGTAAAATGTTGCAAAAAAAACTCAAGACAACTGTTTTGAGACTTAAATGTTTTCTTTAATTCAATGAATCCAAAAGATTGACAACGCCAGTGCAGGGCCTATTTAAAGACAAACCTTTTGGTGTACTGTTTAAACATAGATTGTTGTTAAGGGGCAGCAGTAGTTAATTTCGCTTTACATTCAAGACAGTCGCACCACCCTCTAGTGTCTAGCATAATGAATCATAGCCCTGTGTTGAAAACCCAGTGACACATACACAGTATTATCGGTTAAATAGGTTAGTACTTGCGTATAATCATGCATGTTTTTGTTTGACAGGAAGTAATTCATATTGGACTTCTCATATAAAAATACACAGACGGAATGTTTTTTCATCAGTAGTTAATGGAACACATAATCTATTTTCCTATTATGGTGCCATAACTACTGTACTGCGAATGCTGTCTACTTGCTCTGTGTCTCGGTGGTGAGCTGTGGACCATTCAGAAATCTGTAGACAGAAATGTACCATCTTATTGTGAGTTATTATTGTGTTATTAAAGACCAATTATATGAAGACAAGGTTGAAAATAGGTGACGTGAAACTTTAAACATGTCCCCATTATGACTCTCTAAAAGGGTGAAAAACATATTTTTCATTTTGGCTTGTTTTTAATATTGCAAACACACGTAATGGCTTTATTAAAATTGCTTTTATAGAAAAAAAAATAGAATTACCAAATGCTTTATGTTCTGTTCACAATTATCACATTTTGATCAAAAAGTAATTTAAATAGTGAATAGTGTAATAGTGTACTGTGTGTGTGTGTGTACTGTGTGTGTACTGTGTGTGTGTGTGTGTGTGTGTGTGTGTGTGTGTGTGTGTGTGTGTGTGTGTGTGTGTGTGTGTGTGTGTGTGTGTGTGTGTGTGTGTGTGTGTGTGTGTGTGTGTGTGCGCGCGCGCGTGCGTGCGTGCGTACTGTGTAGTGCCTTGAATGGCAGGCTTTCCGATCCCATGAAACATTTGAAATATCTTTTTTATTTTTATTACAGTATGTGATGCACTCTTGTCAAAGAGGAGATGACAAAGAGAGAATTACATTAGGATGCGGTCTTTAGTTCAAATAAATAAGAGTGGCAGCAGACCTGTAGTTTTCTGAGAGTTTCACTAATTATAAAGAAATAAATTGTAATGATAATGGTACATGACAGTGGGGGAAAAAAAAGAAAAAAAAGAAGAAGAAGAATATATATATATATATATATATATATATATATACTGTATATACTGTATATAGAACGTATATATATTACCTACTACCAGTACCTACCAGTCTACCTACCAGTCTCCATAATATTGTGTTTTCTTTTTCTTTTTTTCTTTCTATTTTCCAGCGGTCCACTGCCCCAGTGTGGAGGGGGTGTTGTCAGATCACATGACCTATCATCTTCTCTCTGGTTGGCCGGAGGAGTTTGGCTCCATGGTCATGTTGGAGTGCTCAGCAGGGTACTATTTAGGGGCGGGGCATAGGACACTGCGTTGCCTTGCCAACGGCACGTGGGAAGGAGCGCAGGATCTAGCAACATGCAAGAGTAAGTATTGACATCAACATCAGTGTAATGGCATCTACAATTCTACATCTCTCAAGCATAGAGCTGTCACAATTATTACATAATCGTCTAATCGCAATTATTTGACATAATCGCAAATATTTTGTGATAATCGTCATAATCGTTTACTGTACATGTTGAAAGATGTTTATATATTTTCAATCATTAAAAAAATAGTGGAAATAGCAGATCCACAAGCTCACAACGTGTCGCATTTTTTTTAATGGTTTGCGTCTTTATACTAGCCGAAGGTAAGCTAACCGTTCCGCTCCGTCTATTAACCCAAATTAAAAGCTTAAACAATGCTTTTATATAAAAGTCGATTAAAGTCGCTTGGCAGGGAACTCCATAGTGAGATAGTCGATCTAAAAGTCGACCGGCCCTGACTGAGTTAATTTCTTGGTATATTTAGGTTACGCGTCATATCTGCCATGTGCAACTTCAAAGCCTACAAGCCAAACAGAAATGTAAGTGTCAACGACAAAAACACAATTAAATCGTTAATCGCAATTATTTGAGAGACAATTAATCGTCATTTGAAATGTCATATCGTGACAGCCCTACTCAAGCATTTACATTTCAAGGACCCCGACCAGTTTGATATCATTATAATTTTTATCTCTACCTCCCCAATCATTTACGGGTCCCCAAATGGACCTTTACGGGTCCATTTGGTTCCATTTGTAATCTCTCAGAGTTGCAGACCCGTAACTCCTGAAGGACCCCTGAGGTTCCCAGGACCCCACTTTGAGAATCACTGGTTCTCAACATGAGATCCGAGGACCCCCAGGGGTCCTGCAAGCGAATCCCCATCTTAAATGATTGAAAGTTAGAAACCAAATGGACCCATTTGTACAATTTCAGTGTTAAATTGACACTGAGTCTACATTTACACTTCTGTGTGCTACATTTTATAATAATACTTAAAATAATAATAATACTACTGTAAATGCTACTTGATTTTGAAAATAGCTACAGTAAGCTATTACATGCTACTGGAAATTGTAGTTTTTAATTCCTGTTTGATTTGTCTGATTGACACATAACTACTGTTCTTCACCAATCAAAACACCTGTGTTGGTCCACAACATGGCGGATGTACAGTAGGACTACAATTGAAACCCACAAATAGAGTGCAAGACGTTTCAACTATGCTGTGAAAATGATTAGAAACTCATAAATGTGCCACATACTGTACAATAGATTATATTCCCTTAACCACATGAATCCTAGCGTCCCCATGTTTGGGCTAAAATAGATCGTGCAAATATAGGTCTACTGTACAAGCTTTGATATGCGATGCGTTTTGGGTGTAGAGGGAAAAAGGGAGTGGACCAAGGACAGACGCCTAGGGGAACCCCAGTCAATGAGTATATTGGGTTCAAGTGGTTAATTAGTCTAGAATTGTACCATGAGACCCATAATCCTTACACTGTAACTCCTGTTGTCCGTGTTTCTAAACTCTCATTTTATTCATTAGTTATCTCCTGCGGCGAGCTGCCTTCACCAGCATTCGGCACAAAGCTGGGGACACTGACAACATTTGGGGCGACTGCCATCTTCATGTGTAACCATGGTTACACGCTGGTGGGATCGCATGTCAGAGAGTGCGGTGCCAACGGCCTGTGGAGTGGTGCAGAGACCAGGTGTCTAGGTAAGTGCCACGAAAACACAGCCAACTCTAAATGACGAGAGAGCTTTAAGCAGTATTCAAGTGTTGTTGCACTGGTTTGCCTAATAAATCTAATCTGATTCGGGATGCAATAGCTCATCCAATTTCCCCTCAGTATGGCGTTCAAGCCTACTGTGGCTTGTGATGGAGAGTACAACATGGCGACTAATGGCTATCGTTTTAACAGATTAAATGGCGTGAATGAATGAAATCTCATAAGGGGCATCATCTAAATGAGACATAATTGGTTTTGTTTACAAACAAAAATAGCCTCAGCAGTCAGTATCCCTGATAGTATAATACTGGGTGATTGAATTAACGGATATAATTAGCCAAATGTTTGACCTCTTAACGTAACCCATTTATCTACTCATAGTGTGAAGTTACGTTTTGTTATTGTACATTAACCTGATGGGGCTCTACATGGCACAGTAGCATGTGTATACTGTAAGTGAAAGGGTTAGCCTACGTCTTTGTACAGTACAGTATACTAAAGCTACTAAATACAGCATCTATAAATATACCGTTGAACAAAAAAAGCCTAGTTGAGGGTAAAAGCTCTGTTTTTGTGTTTATCATCTTGTCTATTGTAGCGGGCCATTGTGATTCTCCAGACCCTATTGTCAATGGCCACATTAGCGGAGATGGTTCCAGTTACCGTGATACAGTGGTGTACCAGTGCATGCTGGGATATCGGCTAATTGGTACGTCAGTCAGAATCTGCCAGCAAGATCATCGGTGGTCAGGAACCACACCTGTCTGCGTCCGTGAGTAATATTTGATTTCATAATTATTGCAGTTCTCTGTAATATGTCTGTAATATGCCAATTGTCTGTTACATGGTAACTACTAGTAAGACGACTCAGGGCGACATGCAACCTTGCCCGTCGCAATTCTTGGCCATCTGGCCAGTGATGTATATTGGACCAGTTACCCATATATGGAGATCCAAGTACTGTAGTACATCCCTTTTATGCCCATACATGGAGATCCCTGTCTGAACCAGCCGCACATATGGCCTGTCTTCCTTCATATACTGTATGGTCATTCCCATATGAAGTCCTGTTAGATGTGGGCTTAATATTGATGACATCAGGGATCTCCATATATGGGCATAAATGGGAATCTGTTAGAGTGGTTCCCATGACATCACAACATACAATATATTTTATGCCCACACATGGAGATCCCTATCTGAACCAGCCACACAGATATGGGCCATGCCTTGGCCATCTGGCCAGTGATATATATGTGTGTGTGTGTGTGTGTGTGTGTGTGTGTGTGTGTGTGTGTGTGTGTGTGTGTGTGTGTGTGTGTGTGTGTGTGTGTGTGTGTGTGTGTGTGTGTGTGTGTGTGTGTGTGTGTGTGTGTGTGTGTATACTGTGTATATATATATATATATATATATATATATTATATATATATATATATATATATATATATATATATATATATATATTATATATATATAGTGTATATCGATGACATCAGGGATCTTCATATATGGGCATAAAAGGGATTCTGGGGAATACCCATATATGGACTTTTACATAGGTGATGTCACCTGTGATATCACATGTGATGTCACAGTGATGTGTCAAGGGAACCAACCCATAGACTTTAAAAATGTGTACACACACGTCTACACGGACACGGACAAGCTGTGACATTTCTCTTGGTAAACTGCGACCTTAGGTCGCAATTAAGTTTGAAAGTAACTTTATTGAGGACGAGAGAAAGATAAACGGCCAACATGTTGGACTGCACGCTGCCTTCTTCAGGGTAAATCAAACATTGAGTGACACTTCAATATACACAGATGTGTATTTAAATATACACAGATGTGTATTTAAGAGGGATCAGTCTGATTGTAATACACTGAAGAAAGCAGCTTTGCTGTCCAAAACGTTGGTCTTTTATCTTTCTTTTTTGTACCCAATAAACTTTTATTCTTTAACTCATTTAACGCTGATCCTGAGTATACTCGTGAAAAATACTCGAGTATTTAGAGTGCCGATCCCGAGTATACTCGCGTAAAATACTGTATATAGAGTAACGCCGGCACCCTTACCCTACAGTCCGTTGGAAAGTCCTGGCACGATTGGACTCGCCGATTCATCATCATCACGGATCCACGTGCACAAAATAGTAATCCCTTAACATGGAGGCCGACGGTGGATCTCATCTTTAATGTCCATTTTCTCCAAACAACACTTTTAAAGCCAAGGATGGCATTAGATTCTCGCTACAATAACGTAATAACAAAGGCAACGATCGGCCATTTTAGCAACGGCATGGGGTGACGATCGCTTCCGTTGAATGACGTCAAGACGTCAAACCGGAAGTGTTTACGCAATGGCCTTCTGGCCTTCAAAATAAGAGAATGGCAGCGTATGGAGCCTGCGAGAGGCACGCTGGACATTTAACCCGTTCATGTCTGGAGCACTAAATGGGTTAAGAATACTTAACTGTTGGTTGGCACCTCAAAAGGACTTGGACACCGCTGTGAGCAATTCCAAAAGTTTGACAATATACGCCTTATGCTACTATAAATATAGATGCCATTAACATTCTTAGTTATAGATTATTAGTGTATTTTACTCAGAACACGATGTTATCTTCTCACACCCTCAGCCATCACCTGTGGTCACCCGGGCAACCCAGCCAATGGACGGACCAATGGCAGCGAGTTTAACCTCAATGATGTTGTTAACTTCACCTGCAACCGAGGTTACACACTCCATGGAAATGCACGTGCACAGTGCAGGCTCAACGGGCAGTGGAGCAGCCCGCTACCTGTCTGCAGAGGTAGAACTCACACACAAACATACATGTACACACACGCAAACACGCGAAGACAATGCTAACAAACTCAAACATAAGTAAGATATATATCGTTGTTGTCGGGTAGAAACCTTGTATCTCCAAGTTTCAAATTTGTACGTTCTTTCGCAAAGTAAAGCCCTGCTTCATCATACAAGGCCGTCGCACAAAAGTAGTGAAAACAGCAGATCGCGAGGCGTTGTGTGCTTGTAGATCGGCTGTTTTCACTAGTTTAAACCATTTTTTAAATGATAAATGCAAAACGAACGGTTTTGGACATACAAGGTTTCCACCCGACAACGACGATATGATATATATTGTGTATTCGATTAATCGGAAAGGTTATCAATAGAATAAGAAAATAGTCAATAGTTGTGGCCCTAACAAGTCCCACTAACCTCTGTAAGTTGTCTGCCTTGTTCAAATTTCCAGCAACTCGAGTTGCTGGAGCATTTAAACCCTTTTAAATAACTTAGAAGACAGTGGAAATGCAGAGAGAAAAACAAACAAGCAGAACATTTGTTGTTGTAAAATCATGTTATTGCATCACTATACATCACTGTTGACGAATGTCAGCTTTGCTACAGGATGTTAATCTAAAAACACGATCTTAGATTAGATGTTTTTACACACACACACACACACACACACACACACACACACACACACACACACACACACACACACACACACACACACACACACACACACACACACACACACACACTGAGTATTTTCTTTTCCATAAATGCAGCATATTGCCTCATCCTACTTCATCAGCTGCTTATTGTCATCTGGCTCAGAGCCTTAGTGTGGCAAATTGAAGTGACTGAAAAGTTTAGGTTCTTCTGTCCAGAAGCTCTTGAACATGCAGTGTATGCTGAAAGACAGTCTGTAACAGTTAACTAGCAATTATTATTGGGTGTGTGGTAAGCTTACAGTACCTTTCATCAAAGAATCAAGTCTGCACGCCGGTTCTCAGCTTGGAATTATTTATTACTGCCCAAAGTTTCGATCACAAGTTCTTCATCAGGAATCCAAATTCCTTACAAGTTACACACTCCACCAGGACACCATGTGCATGCATTATCAAAAATGTGTAGTGATGACGGTATTGTAACACATATATGGCGGTAATGCAGTTATTGTCCCAGCCATAGTCTGCACATTTATGCGTGTTTAATATGTCTTTATGCCCTTCCATCTGGGACAGCACCTGTGTCTTTTTATTTATTTATTTATGTATTTATTTCCCCCGAAAACTGTTTAGAAGGCGTTTTTGGAATTGGTTTAAATGCTGTAGAATCCACATACTTCAACATCTTATGCACCATTGGTGTACTTTACACTCAATGGTGAAAATAGCTGATCTATAAGCTCTTGTAGAACGTCTATAAAAAAAAAAGATTTCTTGAATTTTCACAGTTTTAGGGTTCATGTGATTACAGTATATCATTGCTGTTGGTCAGAAACATCTCCATACTGTAGGTATTTTAACTTTTTGTATTTTTCGTAAATTATTGCCCTACTTGATCATACTACACTACAGTGTTACACAAAAGTGTCAAAAGTAGCAGATCCGCACGCTCAAAACTGCGGTGCAAAGCCATGGAAATGGTTGTATTGATATTGCACGCACACTGACAACTTGATCCCACATGGAGACTGCATGAGAATGAAATCCACGTCAGCGAGATGCATCATCCTTCACGCATATGTCTGCATGACTGGTGATACGCATCCACTCATCTACAGCATTACTTTCATCATTTGCTGTTGTTTATGTATTTGTCCATTTCAGCTGTCAGCAGACCGTGAAATGATATGAAATAAGTGTGCACTGCTAACAAGAACAAAGAGATACCAGAGATACAGTATAGTCTATACAGTATATACTGTACATCTATAAATAAACAATCCAAACCATAAATAACAGCACACACAAGCTCTCACACGCTCACACAGGCACACGTGCACGTAGGCACACGTGCGCAGTCTGCGCACGGCACGCATGCACACACACACACACATGCAAACAACACACACACAGATTGGCACACAAACACATTCTTCTCCACTTGTCAACCATGCATGGTTGTTTCACTGAAAGTCTCTCAAGACCTGTTCTACTGAAACCGCCAGGAGATGCTGAAACACATGCACATGCACACGCACGCACGCACGCACGCACGCACGCACGCACGCACGCACGCACGCACGCACGCACGCACGCACGCACACACACACACACACACACACACACACACACACACAGGTCGATATTACAAAGCTGCTCAGCTGGAGTTTCCATTGAATTCTTTCTCGCTTACTGGTTCTCTCCCTCCATACCTCTCTCTCTCTCTCTCTCTCTCTCTCTCTCTCTCTCTCTCTCTCTCTCTCTCTCTCTCTCTCTCTCTCTCTCTCCACCCTCCCCCCATCTCTCTCTTTGTCTCCCTCCTCCCTCTGTTTTCGCCCCAGTAGCGGCTGTCAATTATGAGGCTGAAACTTTCTCTGCTCTCACAGTGGTGCCCGACACATGCACGCATGCACGCTGGCGCGCACGCACACACACACACACACACACACACACACACACACACACACACACACACACACACACACACACACACACACACACACACACACACACTGCTGTCCCCCATGGACTTGAATGTGAGCTTCCTTTCCCCCCCATGTGACACGCAGAAGAGGAAAAGGCGGTCAGACGGGATGAATTCGGCATAAATCTGTAGAGAACAGAGACTTATCACAAGAGAGAGGAATAGAGCAGACCAGAGGAGAATGGAACACTGCAGAAATGAATAGAGCTAGAGCCCAAAGAACGGCAGGAGCAAATTCAAGAAATAATGAAAACGGAGTAGAGAAGTATGGAGCGGTATATAGAAGCCCCACGAAGGAAAATCCAAATAAAAAAGATCAGCAGAGAGAAAAAGTGCACTAACAAAGCCAAGCGGAACAGAACAGAGAGAGGCAGAACAGCTGTCTACTCTTTGGAACGATGTATCGCTGTCGGGCACAAACCCCTACAGCAGTGGTTCTCAAACTTTTTTTTTTTTTCATGTCAAGAACCCCTGTCTGTCTCGGAAATATGTTGTGCCAGGGACTCCCAGAATAGATGATTTGTGAAGGAGGGGGAAAAAAAAGAAAAGAAACGGCGAAATCATTCAACTTGCTTTGGCTTTGAGCATCTGCTATTTTTGATTAGCCAAAGTATAAAATATGGTTAAAGTGGTTAAAATCGGGGTGTCACACCAAATTCTGGGCCCTGGGTACAAGGATTCACTGCGGCCCCCCCCCATGAATGTTCTTCATAGGGGTCTTTATTTAGACTGGGAACGCATTATTATGTATTATTTTGTGCATTAACTATTGAAAAATAGCAGATATACAAGCTCACAGCACGGCAACGAGTGCCACGCTGCAAGCTTGTAGATATGCTATTTTTGAAAAATCTTGAACATTTTTGAATATTTCAAATCCTTCTAAGGTTTATTGAAAAACCATATGTTTCTATGTCAGTGGTGCTCAAAGAAGTATTAAACAAATGAAAAGTATCAAATCAACATCTACAAAATGTACTCTGTTAGTGCTAGTTTCTCATCATCATGATATTGAATTATACGGTAGATGAGAACATCTGCCACTCTTATAAAGACAAATTGCCTCCTGTCCATTGTTGTGGACAAAATAGCACATGTTTCATGTATTGCATTTATGTATTTTGATGTTTGATAGAATGATTCACAGACTTTGATTTTGACATTGAGAAAATAAGAAGTAGATATTCCAGTGTGTGTTCTGTGCAAGAGGTCTGGCACGGAAGTGTCTTTGTAGTGGAACTGGTATGATGTTGGAAGTGTTTCCATAAAGATTTTCTTTGTTATTTATGTTTGAGTACCTGGCTGATAAGGTCATGGTGCGTTTGTTCTTTCATGAATCAGTTAAGAGGTAGATCAATCAGCCTGGGACACTATTGAGGAAATGAATCATATTGGATAAAAGCTACACATGGATGTACTGTAGATGGAACATTCTTTCTTTGGTGTGAATGAAAACATGACTGAATAGAGATGGATGATTCCCTTGATGCGCACAAGTGTGAGATCGTTCACCTGAAAGAACGGTACTGGGGCGAATTATGCAGTCTCTTTATTTAAAAAATTCAAAAGGTTTAAATCAGATAATGATAATCTTAAGCATGGAGAGAGAGAGGTTTTTTTTGTGTTATCTTTTTAACATTAATGGATGACTGTACCACGTGTTGTTTACATTTCTGACTAATAAAAATCAATCAATCAATAAAAAATAAAACTCACACATTAACACCAGATACATTTGATACTTAAGTACATTTAATGTGAGCTACGTTAACTCTTTGACTGAAGTGATTTTCTTATGTGACTGACTTTGACTGGGGTCACTTTCAGTTTAAGTTAATTACTTTTACTCAAGTATGGCTTTCAAGTAGGCTTCTTTATACTGAGAAATACTATGTAAAATGTGTATAACATTGGTATGGGCACTAATATGTCACATAAGGAGTCCACTAATATACTTAATATATTTAGGGCTAGGGTATGTATTTCTGTAATATTATTTGGCCGTTCATTTTGTATGTCCATGGTAAACAAAGTTTGGCAAAAATGTCCTTCACAAGTTGTTATTATGTGACATCGATGGGTTGTGTCTGTTTGTGTTGTCATAGTGGTCAACTGCTCGGACCCGGGTCAGGTGGAGAATGGCGTGCGCCAGTCCGGACTCCGCTACCCAGAAGTCTTTAGCTATGGTGTCACCGTGGCGATCCACTGCAAACGAGGCTTCTACCTACTGGGCTCCGCCCTGCTCACCTGCCTGCATGATGGACGGTGGGACCGAGCAACCCCACGCTGCCTAGGTACTGTATGAGAAATGGGGATACGCAAGTAGAATTACCAATACCACAATGTAGAAATATACTCTTTTACAAGTAAAAGTCCTGTGTTCAAAATGTATTCAAAAAGAGGCATGTGTGTGTCCCTTGAGGTGACAGGCTTTATTGTCGGAGAGCTACCTGGCAGATAGAAACACAGACTCTGACCACAAGGCCTTGAGATGTAGTGGAGTAGAAGTATAAAGTATGTGAAAAATGGGAAATACTAAGTAAAAGTACATAAAGATTGTACTTATAGCACTAGAGTAAGGAGGAGAGAGATGGACATATGGATGAGACTGGAGGAAAGAATGAGAGAGACTGGAAAGAACAGGAAGATTAAAAGAGAGAGAACTAACACAACTTCTACACAAATCAGATGAAAGTACATCCCATTCCATGGATTATTAGAAAAGAATCCCAGTGACTAATAGATCGAACTTTTGCCATATATACTGTATATATTATATTCTCTTTTACCTAGGCAAAGCTATTCTAGGTGTGAAATAGCTTGAAGAGGCACTGACTGACTTGGGGTGAGATAGAGATGAGAAATGAGAAAGAGGTGTGGAAGGGAAGAAAGGAAGTTGAGGAGAAAAGGAGAGGAAAGTAATCATAAAAGAGAATGAGAGACACTGTGTGTGTGTGTGTGTGTGTGTGTGTGTGTGTGTGTGTGTGTGTGTGTGTGTGTGTGTGTGTGTGTGTGTGTGTGTGTGTGTGTGTGTGTGTGTGTGTGTGTGTGTGTGTGTGTGTGTGTGTGTGCGTGCGTGCGTGCGTGCGTGCGTGCGTGCGTGCGTGCTCACATCCGTGCTTACATGTGTGCATGTGTATTGAAAGCCAGAGGCATGTGCGTGTCCCTTGGGGTGACAGGCTTTATTGTCGGAGAGCTACCTGGCAGATAGAATCACAGAGATTAAACTAGAGAGATGGGGAGGGATGGGGAGAGAGAATGGCTACAAGGAGAGAGAGAGAGAGAGAGAGAGAGAGAGAGAGAGAGAGAGAGAGAGAGGCATTGGTGAGAAAGAGAGGCGTTGGTGAGAAAGAGAGGCTGTTACAGAGATATAAAGGAACAGAATACGGAGGGAGATGAGAAGGATGCTGTTTACAGGGAGAATGGGGGCCAGAGGTGTGTATGGTGATCATGATAGCTCCATCACAGACAGCATGGAGTTGGTTGGACTATTAGGCCCCAGGTTTTCAAAGGGGGTGGGGGTGGCCGAGGGGCACCGAGTACGTATATTCACCTTGTTCTTGGCCCTTCTCCAGGACAGCACCATTGCCCTTTTCTGCTGCTTCCTTCTATATCTGGTCACTTCCGTCCTAAGAGGCTGCAGGTGTAATCAGTATGTTGCCAGATTTTGCAAGGGAAACAAACGGTTTGGTCTCTGAAAATAAACCCAAAAGATTTGACAAAGATACGTTTTACAAGGTACACTTTGTATTGGTTATACGAAAATAGCAGATCTACAAGCTCACGCCGCGTTACCCCCCCGCGCCCACGGTGGGTGTGGCCAGGTAGGAGTGTCAATTCAATTCAATATAAAAGTGCACATGAAATAGCAAGATAGCAACAGGACCTGATCATTGGACACAGTGTCAGATGAATCTTTTGTTTTACATCACCCGTGGAATGCAAAACATGATCGGGCAGCCGCTCCAGAATGACGGTGAGAGGCAAAAGAGCAAAGCACAGAAGCGCACGAAAAAAGGGAGACAGTGAGTTCTGTGTGGAGAGGATTACATTTCAGAGACAAGGTTTTGGATGGTTGCAGTGCAGGGGGGAGAGACAGGGGTGATACTGGATGACTAGATATTTGGCAGAAATACAATATCGCTGCAGTTCCATATTGGCTGCGTCCCGCAATCCCCTCGTCCGAACCATTTGACACAGGTTATTGATTTAGAAATGGTATTAGCCTTCAGGTTTCCACTTCCACAGCAACGTAAATAGAGGCAGAGTCCGCTATGGAGAGGTAACAGATTTGCAGAATGCTGTGATTGATCAGATACTGATCAGAGTGAACCATTAAAGGAGTAGTTCACCCCCAACATGACTTTTTTTCTATTGATTACTCAGGCCATGGAGAGTAGAGTTCAATAATATTTTTTGGTTTTTGTCACATTCCTAAGACAAAAATGTGATAACAATAAATTTACCCCCATTGATTCCGGATGGTGACCCGTTTCGAAACGGGTCACCATCCGGAATCAATGGGGGTAAATTTACTTGAATCAAAATTTTGTCTTAGGAATGTGACAAAAACCAAAAAATATTATTGAACTCTACTCTCCATGGCCTGAGTAATCAATAGAAAAAAAGTCATTTTGGGGGTGAACTACTCCTTTAATAATAACAGTGTTTAGAGAGCTTGCTGCACAAGTCACAGGAGAAGAGCTCTGTATGAGGGAGACATGCTTACACTTTCTCTTTCTGTCTCTCTTAAGCCCCTTTTTCGACTGCAGCTTTAGCACCACACTACACAACACTACACCGCACCACATACAAATATCTACATTACACACAAAAGTACCCCTATTGGTAAGAAACAAATTGACCCTTTTAACTGTGATTATAATACAATATAAATTTGTATTACAACTATCCCAATTATAATGCACTATAATGGATTATAACTGTGATTATAATACACTATAAAGTATTAATATATTACTATGATAAAAATACACTATAATAGATTATAACAGTGATTATAACACAATTGAATCTATTATCGTGTATTACACCGGTGGTCTAAATGAAAAGTCAGTGAATGATCAGTCATTATGAAGTGTTTGTCCCTGTTTGGCCTAGCTCAGACCTTCTCTGGATTGGATACTTTTTAGTACCATGTTTAGTACCACTTTCACACCACTCTACCCAGGTCCTTGTAGTAGAAAACCTGGCACAAGTGAGTGGTGTGGTGTCGAAAAGGGGCTTTTTTTCTTAAGGGAGACATACTATACAGTATTGTTGGGATAGATATATTAAGCTTAAAGCTGTACTGTGGAAGCTGCTCAACTAGTGGTCAGTAGCGGTATTGCTTTTTCGCCGCGGACCACCGTGGCCGCCGCGACCACCTCCGCCTCGCCGATACGAATCCATAGAGCCGTCTCCCGTCATTTTTAGACCAGGATTGAGGGAGTAGCATGCAAGATTGCTTCACCAATGTAAACACAGTTGTGAGGGAAGCTATTTTCTGAAGAGACACAAGACTCGCTGTGATTGGCCGGTGGTGTATGATCGGCGCTGTGATTGGCCGGTAGTGTATCATGTGGGAGATGACATCATTTTGCCGGGAAATACAGCCCCTGTCATGGGTATGTAGAAAACATATAAAGAAAAGGCTTTTGGGGCTGAAATTAACGGAGTGGGTGTTCTAAAACTAAAGCGATTTAATAGTTAGGACAATTTTAAGATTTGTTTTATTAAAAAAGTTACATAGTATAACTTTAAATAGTTAATTAAGTACTTTTTTGTACTTTTACTCAAGTACATTTTGAATACGATTTCTTTTCCACCACGGTAACTAGACACATAAACAGTGCAGTGGTTCTCAAAGTGGATTCCAGGGACTCTGTGGGTTCCTTTTTGGGGGGGTCTAAATTGACCAATCCAAGTCTGTAACTCTGACGGTGTACACCGGGTTCATTTGGTTCCATTTGTAAACTGTCAGAGTTAAGGGGAGACCTTGAAATGTGAATGTTTGAGAAACACTGCACTAGTAACTTTAGGCCTGTTCATACTCTCTCCGAATCCGAACTTCTCAACAGAGAATTCTGACTTTCCGGCGTGCAGCTTTCCGAACTCTAATTCGGGGTAATGCTTTTCAGAAGTTGCGTGTGATGTCATTTTGTAGACGAACCGGACTTTTCCGACGAAAAGTTCGGTTTCGGAGAAAGTATGGACAGGCCTTAACCCTGCACCCATCCCCCTTTCCTCAACCCTTTGCTTGTGTCGTGTCTCCCTATAGCCATCTCCTGTGGTGACCCCGGGGTGCCTCCCAACGCTGTGGTCTCTGGATCCCGCAGCTGGACTCACGGCTCAGTGCTGCAGTACTCCTGCCTGCCTGGGGGGGTGCTGGTGGGCAACGCTACACGCCACTGCCAGGAGGACGGCACGTGGAGTGGAGCGCCGCCATACTGCACTGGTAAACATAGGCTCTCACCAGGGGGCCAGTTGTCCGGATTTAAAATGAAGCAAACACAGAACTAAAGTTCCTATGATTCACCGCCTGTTGCGTTGTTCTGGTACCACAAGCAACATGTTCTCCATAGGATTCCTTTCATTTCCCCCAAACTTTTACATTAGATTTGCTTACCTTAATAAACATTACTAGAAGCTCGGCCGCCCTTGCCCATTGACTCATGTGGTGTACGTGATGTCAGAGACTTTTATGAAGTGATGTCACAATGTCCCTTTATGCCCATATATGGAGATATCTGTCTGTCCATTTTATGCCCATATATATGGAGATCTCTAGGACCCGTATTGACCATCTGTTTGCCTGTGTCCATTTATGCTCATATATGGAGATATCTGTATCTGTCTGTCTGCATCCATTTTATTCCCATATATGGAGATCTCTGCAGACACAGTGCCGGTTCCGGAAAACCCTGATGTAAGACATCAGAATCCGACCTTTCGTGCTGGTTCCGGAAAATCGCGTATCGGTCGGGTTGAGGCCAGGCACTGCACTACCTGCTGCGGCGGGGAACGCGCGTGCCGAATTTGAAATAGGGAATGAATGCCCCACCCTTTAATGCAAACCCCATTATACCTGTTATCATAGGACCCATTTTGACCATCTGTTTGCCTGTGTCCACTTAAGCCCATATATGAAGAACTCTGCAGACACCGTGCAGGTTCCGGAAAACTCTGATGTCAGACATCAGCTCCGCATACGGGTGTCCATTTTATGCCCATACAGTATATGGAGATCTCTATGAATGAATGCCCTACCCTTTAATGCAAACCCCATTATACCTGTTGTCATAGGACCGAATCTGAAGCCGGTGGGACGAACGGTTCTCGAGATACGCGGATTACATACAGACAGACAGAGATTTGTCGCATTTATAGATAGATTACAATGCCATTGGTCATGATATTTGCATATAATATAAATACCCCCCACAGAAGCTTACATTCACACAACTTCAAGATCTCTGGAGTCCAGAGTCTGGAGGAACAACATCTCACTTTTTCACTGAAGCTATTTCTCACTAAAACATATAGTAAAATGCCTGTAATCATTTTTTGGTGATCATTAGAACATGTCTAGAACATGTACATATGTTATTATTGTGGAAAAAGATCTCCCAAATGTAAATTAGAGCATGATTTATGATTTATTATGGCTATAAAACCTTACATTTCTTTTTCTTTTTTTTAACATTACATTTTCCTCTCCAAAGAACTCCTACAACACCATCTGAAAGTTTTTTTTCTTTTTCTTTTTTTTGTGTGTGTGTAGAAATTAATTCGGGCCTTACGTACAGGGTTAAGCTCACCATGCTTTGCATTATGTTGTGAGTTTGTAGAATGGCTATTTTAGCATGACTCCGTCGTACAATGAAGTAAAAGACAGGACTTAAATAGATAAGTAAGTACTTTTTATTTAAATGGCACTTCTCACAGAGAGGGCTCACAACGTGATTTACATACAGTAGGATTAAAAACACAGCATAAGGTATTAACACCATTAAAAACTGCTAAAATAACAAACTGTACAATTAATCTCAAGAAGCAAGAGAGCAGATATAATACACACGTGACACGGAGGATAAAATAAAGACTTTCCGCAAACTCTTGTTTCAGCAGTTGTGATTTTTAGGTTGTTCTTAAAGATGTCCACAGAGACTACAGAGTCCTTGCAAGCGTTTGCGGCCCCCCAATCTGGACCACTTAACAGAGTTTTTTTCTTTTCGTTTTATATTGTTAAAGGAGCTATAGTAAACGTTTTCTTGAAAAACGGATGCTAAAATAAAAATAAAAATTATCTTTCGAAAATATTTTATAAAAAAAGCAGCTTCATATATGTGTTTCTATTCAAACATTTTCACAAAAAGCGTAAAATAATGATAAAATAATAATTTTGGCCATTGTCAGGCCGACACTTTGTTTACATTCTAGTCTATAGACTAGGATGTAAACAAAGTGTCGGCCCTACAATGAAAAAGTTGACTATAGCTCCTTTAATTAATGTTATATTATCAATGAAATCTTTCTTCCCACAATTGGCCCCCGGCCCGCAGGTTGTGAATCGCAGAGCCACACACACACACACACACACACACACACACACACACACACACACACACACACACACACACACACACACACACACTATGTACAGTACAAGCTTATGTGTGAGTGAGTGTTGATAGACAACCTGGCGGCGCAGTGGATTCTTTAGAAAGTGGGCGGGCAAGTGGCTGACAGGGGAGAGAGAGAGCGGGGGACGTCGCTCAAGGTGTCAAGCGATGTGTAGCAGCAGCCCTACGGGACGCCAACGCAACATGGCATGCGATCATTTTACCCAAACTCAACATCATCTGTATCTCTCCAGCTGAAAAGCAGCAGGCTTCACCCTGCTGGCCTTGAAACACTCTCCTCTCAGCAGGGCGGCAGCGTCTCTCTCTCTCTCTCTCTCTCTCTCTCTCTCTCTCTCTCTCTCTCTCTCTCTGAAGCCCCAGGCCTCATTGAGATGCAAAGAGAACTCACTGCCTCTCAGAGCTTCTTAAATTCTCAAATCCCCCTGTCGGATGTTTAAGCTGCTCATATTCTAACACCCACCTTAATGCTGTAGGACAACACACGGTGCAGCTTAAATGTACTGTGAGGCAGGTGTGCACGTTTACCTATGTGCCTACGTGCATGGTACATGTGTATTCTGCTTGTCTCTATGCTTGTATGTGGGTACAGCAGGGGCTCCCAAACTTTGCAGCTCAAGACCCCAACGATACGTTTGACATCTCCACCAGGACCCAAACTTTAAATGCTTTATGAATTAACCCCTTAATTAAACAAATAATGTAATTGTGAATGTAGCCGATCTACAAACTCACTATATGTTTCGATGTAATGCATTGTGAGCTTATCTACTATTACATTATGGAATTGTTTTGATTTGAAAAAAATCGTTTACTTATTTTTATAATTTCAGAAAATGTGTGACAATCTTTTGAAAATAAAAATAAAATCTAAAAAACAAGGATTTCATCAAATGGATTATGAAATTACACTGGACTGTGGAAGAAAAAAGAGCTGAAGAAAGTACATTAGGGAAGCAGTGGTGTGTACAGTACACCAACTGTCCCAGTCTGTCTCCCATGCAGGTGTCCTACCAGGAGTGTGTGGAGACCCAGGGCTGCCCCCGCATGGCGTCCGCCTGGGCGGAGAGGACTTCCAGACCAGGAGCCTGCTGCGCTTCAGCTGCGAGGCGGGCTACAATCTGATGGGCTCAGCCGAGAGGACCTGCCTCCACAACGGGACCTGGAGCGGCACGCAGCCTGTCTGTCAAGGTGAGGCTGCACACAGCTCACACATGTTCAGGGCTGTCACCATTAGGACATTTTACATGATGATTAACTGTCACACAAATAATGGCGACTTTAGGCTTTGAAGTTGCACAGGGCAGATATGACAAATAACGTATATACTGTAGGTTTAAATTGGTTATGCTGATTTTGAGGCAGTAAACTAATTTAGCCACGGACCCCCTGGAAGTCCCTCAAGGGCACCACTTTGAAAACCATGTTCTAGAGCAGTAGTTCTCAAAACCATTAATTTTAAACGACCTCCAGGTTGGTATATACTGTAAAAGCCACACATGGAACCAAGTGGACCTCATTTTTTCCACTTTGTTCACTCTCAGAGTTACAGACCTTTTGAGGTCCATTTGGTTCCTACCTAAGTTCCTAACTATTCCTATTCCTAGGTTCCTAACTATTGATCATTTTGCTGGGGACTGCCTAGAACCCCCTCAAGGATCCCTGGTTGTCTCTGGGACCCCACTTTGAGAACCACTGTTCTGGAGTGTTAATTTAACCGTTTGAACCCTACAATAGCATCTCTTATCTGGGAAGAACTTTCGATACTTCGCAAGGCGACTCTTTGTGAGCTTGTAGATCGCCTGTTTTCGGTGAAGAGATTTGGTGTTGAGGGGAAACAAAGAGTGGAGCAAGTACAGAGCCAATGCAGGTTAACTAAGTAGGCTATTAATTAACTAAGTATAGAGGGTTCAAGTGGTTATTTAGTATACTGTTAATTCAGTTTACAAATTAAACCAAATGGAACCCAGGTTAATTTCAGTGAAATTCAGCAAGAGCGATCTTTTTTCTTGCGTTCCCGACCCGGAGTCGCGTCCCCGACCCCGGGTGGGGACGGAGGTTAGGTTATTTCACCAGGTTAGCTTTCACCAGCGTCGGCAGTTTAGCATTTCACCAGCGTCCTCCCATGGGGACGGGAGGGTGCGTCCCCGCGGGGGGGATGGACCATCGGCAGGTTAGCATTTCACCAGTGTTAGTTTTACTCAGGTTAGGGTTAGAGTTAAGGTTAGGTTTAGGTGGTACCTGCTCACGTTCCGGTCCGCCACGGGACGGGATGGAGCCACGAGAAGATCTCTGCTCTGGCTCCGGTCCGCCACGGGGTGTGACGGGCCGCGAGAAGAGCTCGGCCTTCCTGGCCTGCCGGCGCTCAGTCCCCCATGTGGGGTGGGGACGCGACCCTGGATCGGGGACGCCAGAAGAGCTCGCCCTCCCTCGTGAAATTGACACTCAGGAATCAGGATTTTACTCTGTTGAATTTTCAGGGCAATGCACATGCAGTGAAAGTCAGTCTATCTATAGTATCAGACACTTAAAGTTTATGGGAAGATCCAAACCATTTCTTAATGACATTTTCACAGTCAGCATGAACCGTAATGATTAATAATAGTAGATGAATATATGCTCCTATCAGATCATGTTTCACATCAATTACTGTATGCCTATTCTATTACACTACCAGTTAATCTGTATTACTTAAAGCTCTGCGCGCGTGTGTGTGTGTGTGTGTGTGTTTTTGTGTTTCTGTGCGTTCAGTTTATTTACGACCTTCTAGAGTTGTTTCTCATTAAGCTAATTGTGTTTTAAGGCTGATTCAGAGAGAAAGAGGCATCCATCATTGAGACACATGGAGGCACACAAACAGTCCCCCCTCCCACCACCACACAAACACAACCATGCCACAACACACACGGATACACAGACACACACACAACCATGCCACAACACACACACACAAACATACACATACTGTGCACACATTGACACAACCATGCCACAACACAGACACAGACACACTGTGCCATGTCACAACACACACACACACACACACACACACACACACACACACACACACACACACACACACACACACACACACACACACACACACACACACACACACACACACACACACAGAGAGCGAGATCCACGCCACTCCATTCTTCCATCACTCGTGCTTGGCCATTCTCGCTCCCACGCACACACACGCACACACACCATTCAATCCAGAGCTTTTAAAGGCTCTAACTAATGAATCCATTCAATAGGTGTTTGATTGTTAATGCCTGTCAGCTGTCATGAACCTATTAGCGAGATGTGCTGTGGTTGGTTGCTAATGCCTGTCTGGCCTGTTAAGTGGATGTGCTGTGCCAGCACCTTCAGATCGATGGATCACTGGTTCAGACCAGAGACCACAGATAGACTCTCTGGCTGCTGGAGCGGCCAGCCAGCCCCTCAGCTGGAAACCCTGTATGTCCAAAGTGTTATAGTTTTTAGAAAACAGAAAAAGATCATCTCCGTTCCAAATGGATTGAAAGTGCTTATTATTATAAAGGCCAGTTGTTAGCTCTCAAACCTTTTTGGTGCCAAGGATCCCCAGATTGATATATATTTGGCCGCGGGCCGGACCCCCACCTTTGTGCCAGGGACAAGAGAAGATTTATGTAAAAAATGTTTCCAAACATTTCAATAAAATGTACAAGCTCGTGAGCTTGCATATCTGCTATTTCTTTTATTTTTTATAGCCAATGTATAAATGGATAAAATGGTTACAATGATTGTGATGCTACATTAGCTACTTTTGCTGGGGGACCCCTGGAACGCCCTCAAGGACCCTGCCCTGGGGGTCCTCACTCAGACCCCACTTTGAGAACCACTGATTTAGGCACAAGCTCTTGTTAATACTTTTCATCAGTGAAATATGTATCAGAAGAACCAGCACCTTCACTTAAAATGTTCAAAAGTGGGGGCACGGTGGAGTAGTTGGTAGCGCTGTCGCCTCACAGCTAGAAGGTCCTGGGTTTGATTCAGTGGCGTCAGTTCAGAAAAAGCTAAGGTATGGCAACATGACTGGTGTCTTGCATGCAAGACACCAGTCGTGTTGCCATACATTAGCAACGGACATTTATTTTAAGAAGTACATTTTATTTTTTCTACGGTTTCTTGGGCTGGATATGGCAGCCTGGAACGGTTGTTCAAGTGCAGCTAAACATGTTAGTAAACGTGCCACAATTAACAATAATGCATTGCACCTGTGCAGCTGACCAGCGGAACCTGGGAATATACCATTGTCAAGATGGGGAGAATACAAGTGTGGAGAATATAATTATAATACCTTGTTAAAAAGTGTCCATTTTCTTATATTTTGCATTTGTAGTTATTTTACTGTAATTTAACAACATAATAACTAGAACAGATAGGCAAAGAGACATTCATGGATTTATATTTAAAAGTAACTTTTATTTTCCTACGTGGACCCAGGGTATGGCAGCTGCATACCCCTGCCATACCCAATTGACGCCCCTGGTTTGATTCCGCCGGGGGACGCTGTGGGCGCTGGGGGCGTGTTCTCTCCTCCGCGTCATCAGCGCCCACAACCTAGGTGGGGTTGCCGAAAGGGCCTTTCTGTGTGGAGTTTGCATGTTCTCCCTGTGTCTCCTAGGGTAGATACCCTCACAAAGAACATGCAGTAATCCTGGTCTATATAATGCCTCCCCCTGGCCAGCTGGGGCGCCTGATGGAGGGGAAAGGAACTGGTTGAAACAACGTGTTCTTTCCACGCGCTACGTCCAAACCGGAGGAATCCCCCCTGTCAGGTGAAAAGAAGCAACTTGGACTACTCATGCACTGAAGGAAGCATGAGGTCAGTCCGTTGTCTCCCCTGGTGCGGCAGAGGGAGAGCAGAAACCAGGATTACAGGTTAGGTAATTGGCACTGGGTGAAAAAATGGGTTACAAAATCTTGGGATAAAAATGTTATTAAAAAAATGTTCAAAAGTAGCAAAAATAGCAGATGTTCACACCGAGCGGCGATTTTTGCTTCTTTTGTGTGCCGCTGTAGTGTGACGATGTGGGGCATTAATACGGGAATAAAAAGAACAACATAGAAAGTTGAATTTATGGAGATACAAGGTTTCTTGCCTGTTTCACTGTGCTGCTACAGGTATTGATGAGCACCTGGTAATTAATGGTTTCATCTCTCCATGATCATCTTATGGAATCCTCTGCTTTATCTTTGCATCCAGCCTTTCTTTCAGTAACAGAAGGATCGATAGGGCCGGGACACTTGAACGCATTGCTTATCTTGCCTGTGGCAGTGATTGATCTGAATGTAATACCAGCCACAGACATTTCGGTAGCTACTGTAGCTCACAGCTGGAATGTTCTTGATGTTGCCAAGGATCACATCACCAAACTACCTCTCATTAGCCAGGTTCCCTACCTCAGGGACCTTTTTCTCCCCCAACCTTTTTCCTGTGGTTTTCCTCCCGTTACAGCATCCAAGTGGTGGAAGAAGTAGAAGCAATCTCGTAAAAGGCCTGTGTTCAAACATTTTGTTGTGGAAAAGTACAAAAATATTGGCATCAAATATACAATACTTACAGTTAAAGTACCGGTACTTAAATATAAAGAAAGAAATTCAAACTATTTCGAAAATATCTAACCTATAAGCTCGGTGTAATGCGTTGTGAGCTTGTAGATCGGCTATTTTTGAATAGCCCAAGTATTACATAGGGCTTAGTAACCAAGTAACTTGGTGGAAAAAGTACTGTATATTATTTGCCTCTGAAACGTAGTGTAGTAGCCTACACGTATAGAAATGTGTAATAACAGTAAAAGTACAGTACTTCAAAATTGTACTTGAGTACAGCATTTGAGTATACTTACCACCACTGCCAACAGCAAGGGCTTGATTGACAGCAGTAAATTATTAATAATTGTGTATATTTTATGATTCTGCAGCGGTATCATGCGGTAACCCCGGCACCCCGGCCCAGGGTAGAATAGTCTTCAGCGATGGCATCACCTTTGGCAGCTCCGTGGCTTATGCATGCTGGGAAGGATTCAAAACATCCGGCCTCACCACCAGACACTGCACTACTAACGGGACGTGGACAGGACAACCGCCTGACTGCACTGGTAGGATGTACAGTATAGCTTTATTTATCCTTATTGCCAGTGTTGGGGAAAGTTTACAAGTTCACAGCTTCAAAAATGTTCTTTTCATAGTTCATAATTCCACATTTTGAACTAAAGTTCATGGTTCCCCAAAATGAACTAACTTAGTTCTTTTTTTTTTATCCATCATTTTTTATACTTTAGGCTGTTCAAATTAATGTATTTTTTAAGACGTTGCTGCGAGCTATTATTTGTCAAAATTATTGACACAGCCCATATAGAACCACACACTGCAATTATTTCATCCAATTTAACATTGAGGTGCCCACAATGTTTAGGTACCCACTCTTCCTGCACCCTTATTGTGAAGGCAGATGTTTCTAACCGTCACGCACATCCTGGTTAAAATAGCTACAAGCTCACAACGTCTCATCGTTTTGCTTTTCTGTTTTATTGTTAATCATGTGTACCAGCATGCATTTCATGTCATGAAAGGTGCTTTACAAATGAAGTGTATTATTATTATTTACCAGTAAGACGCCCTAAGAGCGAGAAGCGCACATGGCTGCTTTGGCATGTATACCCTTCTGCTGAACTGGTCAAGTCATCACTGTGATGTCAGAACAGGTCAGCTATATCCATATATGGAGTCTGTGAGGTCAGATGTAGAGGTATTGACCAGCTCCATATATGGAGAGCTAGGTGATGATCCACTCGTCTCCATGTATGGATATCCAGGGTTTGATGAGGTCAGTGACGTGACCTTCATATATGGAGATCCAGGTGATGATAGTCAGCAGTCTTGTTTTGCAAATGAATCATGTCTTGGCCATATGGAGCGTCCATATATGGGCATTGCCAAATATGGGCTTAATATTGATGACATCAGGGATCTCCATATACAGTATGATAGCCAGAACAGGCTGTCTTGGTCATTGAGTCAACAATGTTATGTCACAACAGGTCAGCTATAGACATTGAGGCATTACCCACTGACCCAAGAACAGGATCTGCCGGGTTTCATAGTAAACTGTCCCATTATTTGGGAACAAGGTAGGACTAGCAGTACTTAGTATTGGTTGGTAGTAGTAGTAGTAACAGTAATACTATTTGTTGTAGCCATACAAACATACTGGGTGTAGTAGAATTTGTAGAATTTGTAGAATTATTAGTACTACATGGGCACCAGCCTACTCGGGGAGTCTGGGACCACCCGAGTTGGGTGCGATATAAACCGGGAACTCACTGCACTCCTCCGACTGGGACGCGCGCCATGTCTGTCATTCGGTCGGACAGCGCCCAAGTTATGCTCAGGACCACAGAGTTGTTTGCAATTTATAGATGGATAGATACAGGAGGTGGTTTGAGGATGATAAATTGTTTGGACGGATGTAAGGGGAGGGGGGTTAACAGAGATATCTTGCAGGAATTAATTTTCAGACTTTGGTGAAGTCTGCAGTCTGACGGAGGTGGAAAGATCACTACTGATATCTTAATTCAATTTACAATAAAGTATGTTGGAACAGTTGGAAACCGCAAAATGCCGATGAGCTAAAAAAGTTGGATGCTGGTATATGCAGTAGAACCAATAAGCACACATAGGCTGAAGATGTGTTGTGGTGGTCTGAGACTTTGTTCTATGCTAACACCTTCCACTTTATGTCAAAGCATTTATCAAGAATTCATCAATTATACGGGAGGCTCTCTCCATTCCGACATGTCGCCACTCCGAAATTGACTTCTCATTGTCGGAGTGGCGACACTCCCATGGGCCTAAGGTTTAGGGTTAGGGTTAGAGATGGGGTTAGTGTCGGAATGGAGACATGTCGGAAAGGAGACATGTTGGAGTGGAGAGATGCACTCCAATTATACCATACAAAAAATAAATGCATTGTACACTTCCATGCATTTCTTATGAGAAACTTATGAGAAAACCTTTTTAGGCAGTACTCACAAAGCTGCTTTAATTTTTGCATAAAAATGTTTTAAAATAATTGTAACTTAAGGCAATGGCAGATTCCACACCACAACTAAATTATAAGGACAATATCAGTGTTAGCCCTCCCTGTCTACTGTCCTATGCTAGGTGTTCTTGGGTCAGCCTCTTTAACGTTTACGTCTTGTTGTCCTGCTCTCTACGGTAGACATAACCGATCCATTCCACCGCCTTATCATAAGGATTGTTGCCAGACTGAGAAGATGTTGGTTGGTTGTGGTTTTGGACCAGAATATTCTCTGCATTTTCCATAGGCCTTTGGTGTGAAAGGTTGACAGTTTGTGGAGATCATTTGTGTTGCCTTCCAACATTCTGCACCGTATAGCAGGGTGGATAGGACACAGCTCTGGTACAGTCTCAACTTGGTGTTGTACTGGGCCGACTTCCAGACATTGTTAAGCCTCTGTAAGGTGTTTCTGGCCTTGCTGAATCGGCTTGTAATGTCACTACCTGCTCCTCCAATGTGACTGACAATGCTGCATAGGTAGTTGAAATGTTAGGTTCGGTGTATAGATTCATTCTACCTGTATTGGTGAGGGGTTTGGGAAGTTCAGCATCATGAGCTCTGTTTTCCTCTGGTTGATATACAGACCTACTTGTTTTGTAAAGGTGATGACAGGCTTTCTTTTGCATAATTATGCTGGTGTGTGTGAGAGACCAAAGGTGTGTCATTTACACAGACATGGTCTTCCAATTGTTGTAATTGGAACCTCGGTGTGGATGCTCATATAATGTTTGTTATACAGTATATAAGGAGAATGTGATGTCACACATCACGAAAGTAATAGCTGAAAGCATCACACGATGGCACCATCTGTTCATTGATCTCAATGGATGGGACAGACGGGACGAGGGGTCAATGAGTGTCTAACAGAGGTTTGTTATTCCTTACTGTTTGCTTGTCATTGGCTCTCAAAATTAGTGGGATGAAAAGGGGAAAAGTAGGGAAAGAAAAAGAAATTGAACACGACATCCAATCAACCCCAACTTGGAATCATATGTTATGACGCCTTAGAGCGCACTGCCAAAAGTGGCACAAATGTGAAAAATGTAATCGTATGTCGTAGAACAGCTATTACCCCCGCGGCTTCATTGGCTGCAGCTCATGACTTACACAGCCCTGGGTTAGGCCACCCAGCCTGGTAGAGATATGTGTCCCTTTCTAGTTCAAGTTATCCTGCTTGGTGTGAACGGGCCCCAAGCGTAACCCACTCTCTGAAATGAACTTAAAAGTAAATGACTATATTTCTGCATAATCTGCTTGACTTGTTGGAAATATCTCCCTCCACTGTCTCTCCACTCCTAACCTCGTCACCCACCCTTTCCCCCCTCACACTTTTGTAGTCATCGGCTGTGGTGACCCTGGTCCGATAGCCAACGGCATCTATTTGGGAAGTGACTTCACCTTCAACCGCACGGTGACGTACCGATGCAACCCTGGCCACATCATGGAGCCTCCCGGACCAGGACGCAGCAACCTGCTCTGTGGCAAGGATGGCTCCTGGAACCAGACTAAACCCAGCTGTAGGGGTAAGACACAGAACCAGGAAGTCTCATTGTTGCTGTCGCGCAGAAACCTCTTCTATCCATATTTTATATTTTAGTAATAAATGAATGCCCCTACTTGATCATACTGCAGCAATGTCACACAAAAGTATTACAAATAGCAGATATACAAGCTCGAAAGACGACACGTTTTGAGCTTGTAGATCTGCTACTTTTTCTAATTTTTTTTATTTGAATCCTGAATCTTAACTGTTTTGCACTTATGAGGTTTCCAGCCGACAGAGACGTTATATTAATGTGTGAGTGACTGGCCTTGAACTGACCATGACATAAAAGATGCACCCAAGGCCAGGTTGTCTTCACACACACAGACAAAAACACTTCTAATACACTATTCAACAATACTGGAAAAAAGCAGAGTGATAAAGTGAAGAGAGTGAAGACATGTGTGGATTTTAAAGGCAATAGGCTCTATGCACAGCAGCCATATTGGAAAGACATTGGGCAGAGAACACCAGCACTCACGGAACAGTCCCTTTATGGCACTTTTTATTTTATATTAAGGTCGGCATCAGGGACGTGCTAGCCATTGGGAAAAGCGGGACAACTCCCGAACGGCCGGTTCATTAAGAAAAAAATCAAAATAAAATGAATAGAAAGGCCTTCGTTCCATTTTGGGGGCTGGGCGACCAACAAAGTAAATCGTCACTGTCGGGCAGAAACCTTGTATCTCTTTCGCAACGCAAAGCCCTGCTTCACCATACAAGGCTGTTGCACAAAAGTAGTGAAAACAGCAGATCTACAAGCACACAACGCCTCGCACCGCGAGGCGTTGTGTGCTTGTAGATCGGCTGTTTTCACTAGTTTAAATCATTTTTAAAATGATAAATACAAAACAAACGGTTTTGGACATACAAGGTTTCCACCCGACAACGACAAAATTTAACTCAAAATGTCACTTGTCATGATCTGAAATGGCAAAGTAGCAGCAGCGTTATAGAGAGAGATCTCTCTCTATAGTGCGCAATGAGGGCCTCTCCAACTCTTTTTCCCGGGCTGAATCAGGGGCCCAGCACGTCCCTGGTGGGCATGGTACGCTTCAGAGCAGCCAGCAACAACGCACGCGTTTCGGCGTTTAGGCCTTCATCAGCGCTGTCTCCCTGCCTTACTTCCCAATGGTAATAATGAAGGCTCTGTTCCATTTAGTGTAGGACAGTGGTTCTCAAACTTCCTAATTTCAAGGATCATCATAACTCTTAACACCCAAGGAGCCAAACTCGTTCAGTAACGGGATACGGCCACTGGAGGTCAGTTATCCCGTTGAGGAACGACATAAAGGGTTAACTGTGCAGCGTGCAGCTGCGCGCATGCTATGTGCCCTGTAAAAGACCCTGGTCCATACGTCATACCGTGGCTCGCACAGAAACAAAATGGAGGATCTAGGCTGCATACACTTCCATTCTATGCTGAAACATAAAAACAGCTTTATCTATGAATAAGGTGCAAAGAACGCCAGGGAAGCAGAGATCTGCCTGTTTTCACGGCGACACTTTACCGCGATGGTCGGCCCCGGTTTGGATTTTAGTTTCGCAAGCGTTTGTAAACAAATGGATTATCTTCCTCAATCGTCAGTGGACACTCATGTGCACACGCACGAAGCTTCCGAGGCTCTTCAAAATAAAGCGTAAGTGAACAACGGCAGCAGCAACAGCTAGAAATGTTAGAAACCTTGGCTTCCGTTATGTTAAGAGTGCACAAATAGAACCAAATGGATGTGGTTCTATTTGTATAATCTTAGAGTTAAAGACACCTAAGGGAACATTTTGAACTCCATCAAGGACACTTTGAAGTAGAGTTTTTCCAATGAGCCAAAATGCACAATATCAGCACCCTGACTCTGTTTGACCAGAATGGAACAGAGCCTTAATTAGTATCATTGGTAACACCTATGAAGGGGCCCGATTTCTTGCCAATGTGGCTGCTGTGCACAGAGCCTATTACTGTGGGTGTTCATTTGTGAGACTCATCCCAGCCTGTTGGTTTGGGAGTGCAGGTGGTAGCCTATCAGTGTTGACATTTATCAGAAAATCCTTTGGTGGCTGAAAACTCCCATTCCAATTTCCCAGTTACATTCCGCATACGAGTACACACATGGCAGCGTAAAAACTCATTAGAATTTCACAAGTATGTTGTTGACACACCACAGGTAGTCTGAATGCATCACTATTCACATATAACATTCCAGGAATCCCACAATATCTTCAATCCAATAAGTCTACTGTATATATCCCCAGTACAGCAGCTAGCATTTCAACAGGGAGGGGGCTTGCCCCTGACTATGTAGGTCTAACTTAAACAGCTCTTTCAGTAAGTGACTGATCAGAGTGAAACATGGTTCCGTGAGACTTCAACAACAGTACCAGTGTTGTGTTGGAGTGTATTATGTCTGACATCCTTCCCGCCAGCAGTCCCACAAACCGAGAAGAGAAATAAAGGCGTATAAAATAGAAAATGAAATGAAATAGAGTGGCCCGTAGTTAGAGTTTAGCGCGGTCTAGTACAGTAAAAGGGAATGTTTCCTGAGATCTGTGCTGCCACTGTTTCCCACAAACAGCAAAATCTCCTGCTGGCTCCTGCAGCTGCTGAGGCTTTGAACTGAAAAAAAAGACAAAAAAAGAAAAAAGAAACAGCGAGCTGGCAGAGACACTACTAAGAGAGAGAGAGGGAGAGAGAGAGAGAGAGAGAGACAGAGAGAGAGAGAGAGAGAGAGAGAGGGGAAGTGAGGAAGTGAGTGACTTGAATGGTGGGGAGTGAAGAGAGAGGTAGAATAGAGAGGAGGAGACTGAGAGATGAAGGAAGAAAGGTAATAAGGCAACAGAAGGGATGGGAGGAGGAGAGGAGCCCCCCCCCCCCCCACCCCCATTTCCTACTCTCATGTTTTGTTCTTTATTATTTATTCATTATTTTCTTGTCACCTCCATTTTCTGTCCAACTTTCTTCTTTTCTGTTCAGCTCTCTTTTATGTCCATCTTTTCTGTTCCATGCTCTTATTCTCTCTTCTCCCTCAGCCATATCACTCATCTCTCCACTACTCTTCTGCTCATCCTTATTGCCTCGTCCTTTCCTATACAAAACAAACCATAAACTGTTTCATCATTATACAAAACCAACCACAAACTACAGTATGTGGTCCATAATATGTGTGTATTCTGTGCATCAAGAGACACATGGTGAAAAACTAATGCTGAGACTATACACAGCACACTCTGTAGAGTGTCGATTGAATTCTGAGAGTGAAAAGAAAAACTCTTATATGGATTTGTTTGAGTGTTCAATTAACTACATTATGTAGTATGTATGTTTTGCTACAGTGTGTAGGTAAGAGGAAGAGGAGAGGGGCATGAGAAGTTGGAACTTAAGGGAGGATTTAATGAGTGGAGGAACAAACAAACTATTGACAGAACAAATGTAAATGGCTGGTGGAAAGAACAGAGGAGGAGGAGACACATGGGGGTAGCAGAAGGAAAGAAGAGGGAGATAGTGAATGAGAGAGAGAGGGAGAGAGAGGAAGAGGAGGAGAAGTGGAGGCAGGAAGGAAAGAATAGAAGCCGTGACATTGGGTGGCAGTGGGGGGGGAAAACTGTGCAATAATAAGAGATGCACAAATCTCCAGACGAATGTCTAGAGTATTCACGGCAAAACAAACAGATGGAGAACTTTAGAAACCTTCGGGAATAGACAAGTACCGGTACTAGTAGGAGTTTTTGGTCAAGACTAGCATTGCATCGATCCTGAAATCAACCAGAGCATTGTTGTTGTTGCTGCTGTTTTTGTTTTTTGTTTTTGTTGGAGTCTGACCCAGGAGTCTGACCCAATGACTAAGTAAAAAAAAAAAAAACATCAAATGTTATTTTGGAATCCTCTTCAGCGTTTGGCTAGCCAGGAGCTACTCTCATGGGACCAGCAGAGAACACACAGCTAGCCAGGATCAAGGACATGACTCTGCACAGGAAAATCCTCAGTGTTCATTTAACTCTGAGTTGGCAAATGTAACGTAATGGTCCGTTTGGTTGCCTTTCTACACTCTCAATGTAACGTAATGGTCCGTTTGGTTGCCTTTCTACACTCTCAGAGTAGCAAATGTAACGTAATGGTCCGTTTGGTTGCCTTTCTACACTCTCAGAGTAGCAAATGTAACGTAATGGTCCGTTTGGTTGCCTTTCTACACTCTCAATGTAACGTAATGGTCCGTTTGGTTGCCTTTCTACACTCTCAGAGTAGCAAATGTAACGTAATGGTCCGTTTGGTTGCCTTTCTACACTCTCAGAGTAGCAAATGTAACGTAATGGTCCGTTTGGTTGCCTTTCTACACTCTCAGAGTAGCAAATGTAACGTAATGGTCCGTTTGGTTGCCTTTCTACACTCTCAGAGTAGCAAATGGATGAATTAACACAGAGGACTTTTACTGCGTATGCTACTGATTAGGAACGTACTTAATAAAATTCACTCATATATTCATTGTTGAAGCCTGTTGACATTGTACATATACTGTATTCAAGCTGTTGTGTTGATAGTCTATATATATATATATATATATATATATACACAGCACACACACACACAATCATTATATTCATTGGCAATAGATGTACGACATACATTCATATATGAATTCACATATGAACTGGTGATGCTTTATATGTATACTTATATGGGTTGCTAGAGTATTTATAGATTTTTTAAACATTTTTATATTTTACATCACTCTAATACTGTGGTGGCTGCTATAGTGTGACTTGAAGCCAACATTAGCAAACTAACTAAAGCTGGTATGCTGCTGCTATGACCAGTGACAGTTGCCTAGCAACCACAACACGATATGCACAACTTTTGGTTAATTGCACTTTCATGATATTATGGGCTGTGTGATATCTCCTAGACACACCGAGAGGAAACAGCACAAGAATGACAAAGATAGAAGGAAATCGGCTGTGCATATGGGGACTATATTTAGAATGATTACGGGAGTCCCGTTTGATTACTGCTTCATTCTATCCCTGTGAAATTGTGTGTGTGTGTGTGTGTGTGTGTGTGTGTGTGTGTGTGTGTGTGTGTGTGTGTGTGTGTGTGTGTGTGTGTGTGTGTGTGTGTGTGTGTGTGTGTGTGTGTGTGTGTGTGTGTGTGTGTGTGTGTGTGTGTGTGTGTGTGTTTGTCTAAATGTATGCGAGTCAATTAGTGTATGTGGGTATGTGTATATTATTACGTTTTTGTGTGGCATTGTTTTTGGTGCATGCGTGTGTGTTTGTGTGTACACATCATCATAGTAGAGTGACTGGAACATGAAACCATCTGTCTCCTAGTTAGAGGTTTACACCGACTTTATTTGCTGTTTGAAACGGTAGGTTCCGTACGGAACCATTGTTTACTTAGATATGGAAGGATGACCTCCCACTTGGGTAATGACGCCCCCTGGCGATCATTCAGAGAAACTACTTCAGCTCCCGTACTAACGTAGGTAGGAAGGGCCTGTCACTCAAACCGGAGTGACCCGCCTCCAGGCTATATAAACCCCCGGAGGCGGAAGTAACATCCTCTTAATACCACTCTCTGCCACATTCAGTGAAACAGAGGGGCATTACGTGGGAGGTCATCCTTCCATATCTAAGTAAACAATGGTTCCGTACGGAACCTACCGTTTACTGTCAATATTCCAGGATGACCTCCCACTTGGGATTCTTAAACTCCCCTCTAAGCCACAACCTACTCTCATACCCCCACACACCCCTCATACGGGTGAGCACAGCCCCAACGGGCGTGACCCATCACCCAGAAGGTCCCAGGCCCACCGGACCTGGGTGTGAAGGCATGAGAAAATAAAGAGAGACCCTGACAGACCGAAGTCCGCCTCATTCAACTAAATGAAAAGGACAAGTCCGCCTTATAAGTAAGACACACTATAAGGAAAACACAGGGTCCCCCCAAAGTACCCCAGGTGGCTACATGCCCACCTGTGGGAGGGGAAGATCCGACTCCTCTATGACGTAGAGGAGGCAACTGCACCCAGAACCGAATGCGCTAGCGAAGAGGATTCGATATCCAGGTGATAGTAGGCTGCAAAGGTAGAAGGCGAAGACCAATTCGCCGAAACACAAATCTCCTGAACGGAGACTCCCTTTGCCAGTGCCCACGAAGTAGCCACACCTCTAGTGCTATGGGCTTTAAGTGCCGCCGGCACTTCCACACCCGCACTAGAGTAAGCCAGCCTAATAGCATCCACAATCCACCTCGAAAGAGTGGGTCTAGACACCGGCTTTCTGACAAGAACATTGCCCATTTCTACAAAGAGCTGAGAAGAAGCTCTAGAACCAGCAGTCCTGTCACATTAGGCCTTCAATGCCCTGACAGGACAAAGGCAATTCAGCCGTTCATCCTCCGCCGAGACAAACGGAGGAGGATGAAAAGCCAGAAGAACAACAGGCTCCTTAGGAACCACCATGTTCTTAGGAACAAACTTAAGATGAGGCTTGAGCAACACCTTGAGACCATTGTTCATAAACTGCATGCACTCCGCAGACACCGAGAGAGCTTGCAGGTCACCAACTCTTTTAGCCGTGGCCAAAGCCAGCAAAAGAGCCGTCTTGAAACTCAAAAGTTTCAAAGGCATCCCTACAAGCGGCTCAAAGGGAGCCCGACATAGGCCCCCTAGAACCACCTGCAGATCCCAAACTGGGAACAAAGACCTAGTCACCGGCCTCAAACGTTCAACTCCTTGCATGAACTTGATGACCTCCGGGACTTTAGAAGGTGCCTTGCCCGCCACCCCCAGGTGACAGGCATTAATAGCCGCCAAATACCCCCTAAGGGTAGAAAATGCTAGACCACTTCTCAAGCGGTTCTGCATAAATTCCAGAATTTCCTGGGCTGACGCCACATGAGCCACCACAGGTGGAACACGCGACTCACACCAGTCCTCAAAGGCATTCCACCTTCCATCATAAGACGCCCTCGTAGAGGGCGCCTTAGCACTCTGAATGGTATCAACCACTTCAGAAGAAAAACCGGCTGCCAGCAGGTTTAACCTTTCACGTGCCAAACCCACAGGTCTAGGACCTGCAGGCCTTGGTGGAAGATCTCCCCCCTGGCCTGACTCAACAGGTCCCTGCACTGAGGCAGCTGCCAACCCGGTTCGCAAAGGAGAGGGGCGATCGCCGATCTCCACGTGCCCTTGTAGGGAGCCACCAGGAGCATCTCCAGACCGAACCTCCTGACTCTCTCCAGAGTGGGTCGGATTAAGTCGAAGGGGGGAAACGCGTACAGTAGACCTCTCGGCCACGTGTGCGCTAAGGCGTCCAACCCCAAGGGAGGACTGCCCTTCACCGCGAAGAACAACGGACACTTCGTATTCTCCGCTGACGCAAACAGGTCCGCCACTGGCTGACCAAACTTGCGAAAAATCTGGCTCACCACCCTGGGGTGGAGAGACCAATCCTCGTAGCGAGGACCTCCCCTGGACAGGAGATCTGCTCCGCTGTTGAGGAGACCTGGGACGTGTGAGGCCCTGATCGACTTGAGGCGCGACAAGCACCAAACCGTCAATTCTCGAGCCAGACGGTCCAGTGGCAACGACGACAGGCCCCCCTGTTTGTTGACATAAAACATGGCCGTCGTATTGTCTGTCCTGACCAGGACGTGACAATGCAAAATCCAAGGCTCGAAATGCTTGAGCGCCAGGAGTATAGCCATCAACTCCAAATAGTTGATGTGACGACCCCTCATCTCCAGAGGCCAAAGCCCCTGCGCTGTGCGCCCCTCGAAAGTGGCTCCCCATCCACTGAGACTGGCGTCTGTCGTGATCGACTTGTGGGAAACCACCTCGCCAATCGAGACTCCGCTGGTGAGGAACCCCTCCCCCAGCCACGGAGACAGGGCGATCGCGCAGGAAGGGGAAACCGTAACCTTCTTGTACTTCAAGGAGGGCGGGATCCCGAGGGATAACATCCATCTTTGAAAAGGTCTCATATGAAACCTGCCCAAACGCAACAGATGTACTGCGGAAGCCATCATTCCCGTCAGTACCATGCAACTCCTGTAAGTGACCTCCTGGCCCACTTGAAAGGAGTCGAGACATTCCCGAAACCTGTCCACCCTCTCCTCTGAGAGACGGGCCGACATGTCGGATGAGTCCAGAAGGACCCCAATGAATGTAAGACGACTTGCTGGAGTCAGCATGCTCTTGCCGTGGTTGACTATGAAACCTAAGGCCTTCAGGTGAGCCAAAACCACTTGTGTGTGACGCGCCACTTCGTGGGCGGAGCTCGCTGAAATCATCCAATCGTCGATGTACGTCGCCAACCTGACGCCCTGCCGTCTCAGCGGGGCGATGGCTGCTTCGGTCACTTTCACGAAAACCCTCGGGCTCAGTGACAGACCGAAAGGGAGTACTGTATACTCGTACAGGCGACCCTCGAAGGCGAACCGAAGGAATTTCCTGTGTGGGGAATAAATCTGGACGTGCTGATAAGCATCCTTCAGATCCACTGAACAGTGGAAATCCCCTTGCCTGACCGACCGTAACATGGTGGGTACTGTTAGCATCCTGAAAACGTACTTCTTCAGGTACACGTTTAGTGCCTTTAGGTCCAGGATGGGACGTAGCCCCCCCCCCTTTTTGGGCACCAGGAAATAACGGCTCCAAAATCCCATGCGGGATTGGGTCCTGTCCAGCTCCACTATAGCACCCTTGCTTAGCAATGAGCTGATCTCTTCCCTCAAAAGACTTGCTTTTAAACCACGTGCTCTGGTATGAATAACCCTGCTCGAAAGCGGGGGTATGTCTGCGAACTGTAACCTGTAACCCCTGGTTATCGTTCGAAATACCCAATGGCTCGGGTTGCATAACTTCCACTGGCGCGCACAGCGTGCTAGCGTGTTTTGAGCGAGAGAAACCCCACCACTGTGCTTCCGTGACGGCGGAGCTTTTTGGCGGCCGGACCGGAAGTGGGGAACCTGCGTATCCGTATCCGGGACGACCGGATGCGGAGCGCAAGGGTTCAATAGGCCGCATGGCGGAAACACCTTCTGGTTGTACCGCTTGACTAGCGGAGCTATTTTGCGGCGGGACCGGAAGTGGGGAACCTGCGTATCCGTATCCGGAACACCCGGATGCGGAGCGCAGGGGTTCAATAGGCCGCAAGGTGGGAACACCTTCCGATTGTACCGCTTGACTAGCGGAGCTCTTTTGCGGCCGGACCGGAAGCGGGGAGCTAGCGAATCCGTATCCGGTGAAACCGGAAGCGTTCGGTTTTGGCTCGATAGAGCGACAGGAAGAGCAAAGCGATTCGACTGATAAACAGACTCGCCCACAACTAAAGCATTCTCCCCTGACAGGAGAGGAACTTTTACGTTTAATACCTGCTCTAAGGCCTTTATGCTTGTCCCTTGACCCGGGCTCATAGTAGGCCGACAGAATTTCTGACTCAAGGTTAAATTCATAGCATCGCTCACGCGAGGGAAAATCCACTCGCGCGCATGAGGAACCATATAATTGTTTGACGTTAACATTACTGGTTGCTGATAAAACCTCTGACTGATTAAAGAGTCCTGACGGGACTCCATCATTCTTACAGGAGGCATGCATAAAGGATTCATATTGTCGACGCGAGGGATATCCCACTCGCGCGCTTGAGGAACCACATAATTGTTTGACATTAACATTACTGGTTTCTGATAAAACCTGTGATTGATTATCGAGTCCTGACAGGACTTCATCATTACTACAGGAGGCATGCACGATGGGGTCGTCTGTGCTAGTGCGAGAGAGTTGGACAGAGACAGACTTTGTTCTTTCAACATGTTTATTGCCGACACAGGAGGCATCAAAATTAACATTTTCATTTCCCCGACACGGGGTACCGAAAAACGCCCTCGTTTGGGGGGAGGGGAACCGAGAGACACCTCGGACCCCCGCCCCAGCACAATTCCCCTCTTCAGAGTGTCATTTGCGCTGTCCCCTACCGCGGCCACCGCGGTATGAAGACTGCTGCCTGCCATCCTTGGACGGGCGGCGCGGCTGAGCGCGCTCGGGAACCACAGCCTTGCTGCGGGGCCTGTCAGGCGCCCTGGCTGCAGAGGCTCCCCTGGAGGAAGACGAGTGCTTCTTAAAAGAAGCAGAGCGGCCCCTTTCCTTGGCGCGGGAGGAGCGGGACGTCCTCCTAGCTTGCTGCGGTTCATCCTGTGGCACTGTGGTGGACTCGACGATGTCCTTAGCCGCCTTGAAGAAGGTAACTCTACCCTGCAGCAGCTCCAAGCCCCCACCCATGAGGGTGGTGGGACTGTTCTCCATGTTTATGAGAGACTTGTACATCTCCCCGCGAGGACCTAGAGGCTTCTCGCCCACGTCCCTCTTAGGCTCGAGGTCGACATAGTCGAGCCAGCGGGCTCTCTCAGACTGGAGGTTGTAGTCCATGGACCTGCCCATCCACTTAACCGCATGCCAATTGACCTTCAGCATGATGTCAAATAGAGTGTTCAGTTCAGCTGTGTGCTCCCCCGTGGGCAGACCTTTGACCAGGTCCTTGGTGGAAGCGAGCAAGAGCTGGATCAGATTTAGGTCCTTAGCGGCCAGAGCAGCGGACCGGTAGGCGTTACGAGCCCTGTCCGACTGCAGCTTGTCCTCCAGGACAGTGAACCCCGGCGGGTTGGTGCCGACGGGGCCAACAAACGGCCCGTTTTTAGCCGTGCCTACATCTTTGTACTGGGGTCTGACGGAACTCAGAAAAGATTGTGCCAACAGGTGGTCCAGGTTAGGGCAGGTGGACATGCCTGCCTCCGCACCGCCCACCAAATCCAACACAGAAAAAGGCAGCTTCCTGGGGTCTTTATGTGTCTTCCATGAGGAATGGAGGGCCTTGGTGAAACCTTTCACCAGCGGCAGCCTGGAGAGGACATACGGGGCGGGAACCGAAGGCTCCTGCCCGGGCATTTCATCATCATCCTCGGCCTCTTCAGAGGGGAGAGGAGGTGGCAACTCCTCTCCAACTCTGGCCAGAGCTCTCATGTAGACTGTGAGATGATCCAGCATTTCTGCTGCAGAATCGACGTCCTCTGCTCCCGCTTCACTCGCTTGACTGGCGGGTGGAGGGGCAGTGGTGCCTGAGGAGGCCTGGGAGCTCCCTGCGGCGTCCAGTTGACGTGCTGGAGCCGCAGGGGCATTACCTTTCACAGTGACCGTGAGTCGAGAACCCTCGTCCTCGACGGAGTCCTCCTCCTCCTCGGCCGTGTATCCAGAGTATTCAGAACCAGAACCCTCGCTCTGACAGGAGCTCAGGTCCGACTCTCGCCTGAAGGTCTGGACTGTTTTGGTGATGCTCACGTCGAGGGGGACGTCCCCGACGGTCACATCCAAGCGTTTCTTTTTGGGCACCGCGCCCGAAGGGGAAAAGGCTACCGGAGATTTCGTCTGGGTGTTAGCCTTCTTGGTCGCCTTCTTAGCGGCGACTTCACCAGACCCGCCAGCTCCAGTGACAGTGGAGCTAGCTGCGGTCGGTTGCGCGGCAGGCGGTGTCTCATGTAGCACGGCGCCATCTTGACTTGGAATGGCGCGCTGGTTGCCAAGCGGATCTCCGGAGGGCAGCGCCGCACCTTGACCAACGGTGCGGGCCGCCTGGGGAAGGAAAGACTGGGCTGTGGGGTTGAGAGCAGTGGACCCACCTGGTGGAGCGCAGGCCCCGAGGCCTGCCCTGGCTAGGAAGAACCGGTGTATCAGTACATCGTGGTCGTAGGCCACGCAGCAGTCACAGAAAGGTCCTGCTCTCCCCTGAGGACTCAGTGCAGAGAAGGCGTGTGCAACGCCCATGCAGCCGACACAGAGATGGTGAAGATCCTGTCCGTCGATGAGTCCTGGACAGCCTGGACATTGCCTCGGCAGGAAGGCCAGAGGATCCATGGCGAAGCACTGTAGATAGAGTTAACCAGAAGCAGACGAGCTAACAAGCTAACGGCTAAGGCTAGGCCACGCTTGATTCGGGCAGGGCCTGAACAAGCGTTAAGCAGTGTAGCTAACGTTAACAATAGCAGACGAGCTAACAAGCTAACGGCTAATGCTATGCCACGCTTGCTTCGGCGGAGGCCTGAACAAGCAGTAATAATCCTTTGTTATAAAAGGAAATAACCGTCGATTTAGGACGGAACAAGAATAAGTATTCTTAAGTACGGGTTAATTCAACACTCGCCAGTGGGCGACTCCAATGCCACCGCTTTAGGCTAATGCGCGAAGAATAATAATACAAAGGCTGAGTTTCAACTTATCTGAATGTGATATCGCAGAGAGTGAAAAGAGGATGTTACTTCCGCCTCCGGGGGTTTATATAGCCTGGAGGCGGGTCACTCCGGTTTGAGTGACAGGCCCTTCCTACCTACGTTAGTACGGGAGCTGAAGTAGTTTCTCTGAATGATCGCCAGGGGGCGTCATTACCCAAGTGGGAGGTCATCCTGGAATATTGACAGTAA
>NC_137816.1:16407722-16495222 GCF_963921795.1 Nannobrachium achirus | reverse complement strand
CCAATTCTTCGCCATCTGTCCAGGGATGTATATCGGACCAGTTACCCATATATGGAGACCCCTGGTACCCATATATGGAGGTCCATGTACTGTATAATGGAGATATGCCGTGAGAGCCCAAACATGCTTACTCAGTTATTTGTTATGTGAAAGTCCTATGACGTCTATTACATCTGACATCATACCCTTTATGCCCATAGATGGAGATCCATGTATGTAGAACCAGCCACACAGATATGGGCTGTCTTGGCCATATATACATTCTGTTAGTGTGGTATGTGGCCGATGTGGCCTCCATACAGTATATGGGTTATGGGCATTCCCGTATGAAGTCCTATTAAATATGGGCTTAATATTGATGACATCAGGGAACTCCATATATGGGCATAAAAGGGATTCTGTTAGTGTGAAATCATAGTGAAGCCAGAGCCTGTGATGTCAGAGCGGCAAAACCATTCTGTTAAGAGTGGTTCCCCTTACATCACAGTGACATCAGAGCATGATCTCAGAGCGACAAACCCAGTGTCAGGCGTGACAGACAGACAGACAGAGATACATACGGACAAGCTGTTCACATACTAATCTGCGACCTACGGTCGCAATAAGCATAATATGGCTACCACAAAGCTAGCTTAGTCTAATTCTAACTTAAACACTCTTGTGTTTCAGTTGGAGTCAAAGTCAACCCCAAAGCAAAAGGGGGAGAATCTGACATTCAGAAGAACAAGATCCGTGGTATGTAAAAGACACACACGCACGCACGCACGCACGCACGCACGCACGCACGCACGCACGCACGCACACACACACACACACACACACACACACACACACACACACACACACACACACACACACACACACACACACACACACACACACACACACACAATGTCAAAAATGTGATGTCACAACAATGTGATCACTACAGCTATAGACTATATACATTGTCTATAGGCGTTACTGTGACGGTTCTCATAGTTAACTGTGACCTACGGTCGCAATTAATATTGAGTTCCTAATCTTGTACAGGCAATCAATACCATCATTGTTAAAAAGCTAATAAAGCAACAAAATATTCTTTAACCTCTTTCTTCTACAGTATATTTTCCAATTACTACTGAAGTAAAATAAATATGTGAATAAATATATAAAGTTCACCTCAATTCCCGAGGTCAGTTTACTTAATGGGGGATTTATTTTGTATTATTTTTATCTTCAGCACAGGATATATTATACCAAGGTTATTCTATTATGGTTTATCTTGTGTATCTTTTTATGTCCATGGTATAGTTCCTGCAGACGTATTCTCTCCTAACTCTGACTGGAGCGGTTTCTACGAGTACCTAGGGAAAAGACAGGCCACCACACTTACGGTCACTGCCTTCAACAGCACCAGTAGCAGAGTCAATGTCACATTACTGGAAACCAGTGGAGTCTCAATCAAACTGTCAGGTAATGAAACTGTCACAATCATTGTCAGTGTTACTTCACTGGAGAACAGTATAACAACAAGAGTAGCATCCAGTTATTAATAAAGGCTATTTTAACATTGTTATGTAACAGTTCATTAAATTTGTTTGGCAGATCAGCCAGTTTGGATGTCTGACATTTAGATATTACGCACAAACGAGGTTCTAATAATACACCAACTTCAACCGTAAGTTAAGCCTACTTTAGCATCATACATTATTGCCCAGACAAAAGGTTGTCAGTGTAAGTATGTGAAATATGCATAAACTTGGTGAAGAAGAAAAAGAAAATCTGCAAGACTTTCCCATGACAGCAGCTAATTAAAAATAATCACCTCCCAGGTTGAAAGGAAAAGTTGTCACACCATGGCACCTATTTGCATTCTTCAAGGGGAAAAAAACACCATCAGGTTTCATAACATGGATGTCAGAGTGTGCAAATAATATGATGATAAATGTAAGGATAAGAATAAACTAGACTGGGATCAACTCCTGATCTGGTCTAGAGTGGATCATCAGGGAGCCGGAACCATGGCCAGAAACCACCGGAATTAAACACCAAGAGCACAGTGCTCCTCCCAAAATGTTTTAGTTTGGTATAATATTCATTTGGTATATCCATTTTTTATTCTAACTTGTAGCATGACTAGCGAGACTAAACTAATAATTTGTATTATGTGGCGGAACAATTAACTGGAACCGAAAGCTGGCTTTCTTCTGTGTGGAAAGTCTGGTTAGAGTAAACAGAACATTAAATAGATCTGGCTTTTATTCACACCTATTGTATTATTAGGGATGCATGAATGGTATGCTGAAATTACACATATTTAGTGAAATTGCACATACACTACATCTTAACACAGATAAACATTGGTGTGCATAATTTGTCAAAAAATTAAAATAAAAAAAAACATTGTAGGGGCTTGCATTTTCGATGTAGAAAAGAAAAACAAGTCATGAGTACGTGATGATGGTAAATAGATTTAGTCCTATCCACATACCATTGGGCACATTCGTTAGAAAAACATTCTGTATTGGCACTTCATTTGTGGTAACTGAGATGTCACTGAAGGGTGCTTTCCGCTAATAATGTGGCAGATTGCAGGTGCTTATCAAAGGACCAAAGAACACTGTCTTTCTCTCTCTGCAATTGACAAATAACAATAGATGAATAATTGTTCTGCTCTCTCCTTTGAAGGACCATAAGTACTCAAAAATCATTATGCATAAATGATGCTTTGGATAATCGTCCTCATTAGTAATGTTCAAGTATAACGTGAGTCATAGTCAAGGGGCTAAACATGCCAAACCACCGCTGTGGACAATTGTTGTCACAAACCAATGGTAACCGGTAAAGTCTTTTTATAAAGATTTTTATTCTTGTATTTGTTTTACTGAGAATAAGGTTAGAAATAACTTTAGGATTACGCATCACTTTCTGAGGTTAAGATTAGGAATAGGGTTAGGTTTTGGCACTGTCTTCTTGTAGCACTTAGAGATTGTATTTTGAGATGTATACTTTTTTTTTATAATGATCTTATTGTGATGATTCTTTTTTTTACTTATGTTAACCTTCTAGCCCTATATCTCTCTATGTCTGTCTGTCTGTCTGTCTGTCTGTCTGTCTGTCTGTCTGTCTGTCTGTCTGTCTGTCTGTCTGTCTGTCTGTCTGTCTGTCTGTCTAGGGACATACAAGTCAGAAGAAAACCAGCTACTGTTGAAGGTATACCAGGTGAAGGGACCAACAGAGCATTACTACAGCAAGTTTAAAAATGACAACTGGGCTATGGATGGATATGTAAGTCACAATTATTCTAGTCATAATGTCATGTAGAATGTGCTGTACCATATTCACCACACTCCATCAGGAACAGGTTGTTTTAGGGGAGGCACGTTGGAATTACAGACAAAGGAACCCTTTCAGGGACGTGCTGGGCCCCTGATTCAGCCCGGGAAAAAGAGTTGCAGAGGCCCTCATTGCGCGCTATAGAGAGAGATCTCTCTCTATACTTATCTGTACTTATCATTTTTAGAAATTATTTAAACTAGTGAAAACAGCCGATCTACAAGCACACAACGCCTCGCACCGCGAGGCGTTGTGTGCTTGTAGATCGGCTGTTTTCACTACTTTTGTGCGACGGCCTTGTATGATGAAGCAGGGCTTTGCGAAAAAATGTACAAATTTGAAACTTGGAGATACAAGGTTTCTGCCCGACAGTGACGATTTACTTTGTTGGCCGCCCAGCCCCCAAAATGGAACAAAGGCTGACATTGTATTTTAATTTTTTTCCAAATGACCGGCCTGGACCGGCCTGGAATGAACCGGCAGTTCGGGAGTTGTCCCGCTTTTCCCAATGGCCAGCACGTCCCTGAACCCTTTACAATGTCTAATGGGCATTTGTTGAAAGGGAGGAATGAAAACAAAATAGTGGCTTTTGCAGTTGTATTTGTCTACTACAACAGTGTCAGACAAGTAATGCGAAAATAGCAAAGCTTTCATCACAGCAATGCTGCAATGAATGCTTCCGCTTGCCTTGAATAAAAGTGGAATTATGGCATTGTTCATTGTTATAAACTGCATGGGTTCTCATCAAACTGTCAACTATTGACCAATATTGCCGGGGCAGCATTGGGCCAACTGCCACAGCCATTTACCGCAGCACAAAATTATAATAATACTATCCCTTCATTATAGCAGTTAGTGTGTGTGTGTGTGTGTGTGTGTGTGTGTGTATATAAAGACATAAAGACGTAATGAAGCTATTGAGGGTGCCTTGCTCAAGAGCTTTTCAGCAGTGGCTTTAGAGGAAGGGCTCATTCACTTCCCTGGCCAGAGGCAGAGTATTCATGTCGGTCCAGGGGATCAAACCATTAACCTTCCAGTCACAATCACATTCGTCTCACATTCAAAGCACAGCTGCCCCCTCGCTGTAACACGTTGTACATCTAAAATCCAGAGCGGATGGCGATCAAAGAAAAGAAAACTTAAATCACTTTCTTGCTTGAAGAATGTGAAAATCATCTGTTGTACAATTCTGTTTTTTACCCTATTTTAAACAATGGCTGTTTTTGTCTTTCAGGTAACAGCAGAGTCGGACCAAAAGACCTTTGTCTACCAGGGGCACATACACAGTAAAGACTTTGGCAAGTTTCATCTAACAAGGCAAGGTAGGTCTGACTATCACACGAAAACAAACTTGACAAACAACATGTTTTTTGTTAAAAGGGACAGCCCTATGTATATGGTAATAGTAACTATTGCGACAGAGAAAATGCATTTTCAGCCTTTTTTCTTTTTCTTTTTTTTTGCTCATTTCTTTGTCCTACAATTCCAAATTCACTGTTTTATCCTGTGTCATGTGAAAGTTTTCTCTCTGCTGATTGGATACAATTGGTATCCTGACCTGAAAATGTATTTTCCGAACAAACATACATACATACCAACATACCATTGAGTACTATAACGATGAGAATATAAAGCAATTTAACACTTACTGTATTTTAACAAAGAAATACCACCTACCTTACCTTTAAATACATTCATGATAATAGAAAAAGTCTGGGGTCCCGGCCGACCGCGAGGGCGACCCGGTGTTGCCCACTGTATTTATTGGAGTGCTTGAGTACTCTGATTTTAACACCTGGATCTCCACACTTTCTTTTCATCACTGTCTAATTTGTCTTGGAGATTTTGCCATTTCTGGCAACAGAGTGGCCAAAGTGTGTGTTATCTCTCTCCATTAATTAATTACCATCTGGTTGTGTAGTCCCTCAGAGAGGTGTACTTGTACCTCCTAACCCCCTGGCTTATTCCAACTAACAGCCTGTGGTATGTTGTCAGCAGATTGCGGGAATAAACCAATAAATCACAAGCGCCTTGATTTTACGACACAATCACACACAATGTTCGCATTGATGTCTGCGCTGCGATGTTCGGCTAGTTAGACAGTCTTGAACTGACGAAACAAAACTTCAGCAAGGCAATGTGTTTGTTCATATTCAGCGCAATTACTTAATTTAGTTCTTATTACTCTCGCTGAACTTTTTTTTCCGCGCGTTGCAGCCTTAAGTCATGTCAAAATTACATCTGTTTTAGCTTTATTGCAGGTCGATGAAAACTGTGTTCAACTAGTGCCAACAAACACACTAGACCACTGCATAAATCCACAGTAAATGTTCGACCTTGTTAGAGTAGTTGCTTAAATGGGATTTCTTTATAGCAAAACGTAGACCTATATGCCTGAGTGTTGAAAAAATCATGGTCGTGAACAAGCTGGACCAATCCAGACCCCTTGTGTCACTGATCCTATGGAGGATTCGAAGGAAGCTAGCCGGTTCATAATTTGTCTCCTTTTAACTTCTCTGCCATATCATTATGCTAATTCTCCTTAAATCACTAGCATTCATAAATACTGTTGCAATCATTAGTCTGCATTTAACGCTGACTGATGATTGCAACAGTGACCCTAGCTCTGGTCCAGTGCGTTAGTTATGACTGTGCCTTGCTAATGCGCTGTCAAAGGAAATGTTAATAGCTCCAAGAATTTCTTGCTGTCTGTACTTTAGTGACTGGGCCTAATATACTTTCACTACTCACTGAAGACATTTTTCAACTGATGACAGAACATTCTCCGTGGTGGGAATGGTCTCCGTTCTCCACTTTTTGTCTAAAAGGTGCTCGGGCATAAACAGTACACTTGACACTACCAAGATTTAAGCTAGCACTGCTGGCACTTGTAGGTGTAATATTATGTATTAATCAAGATTGAGCAACCCCAAGGTCTATTTCATGCCTAAAATGTATAAATCGTTTACAAACAAGCTGTCAGAGTCGTGCGTGGAGTGCCCGTACTTCTCCTTCCTGCCTGTGAGCTCTTGTGCTCGGCATAGCTGTGCTGTCTTGAGCTGTTTGGAGCATCAGCGCTATCGCTGGACCACAACTCGCTTATCTACGAGGCTGTCAATCATGCCTCGGCACGACCATAGTTTTTTTGTGACAAAAGAAAAAAAGAAAAAAAAAGAAAAACATATACATGTAGGCCTACATAGTGTTTGTTATAACTGTGTGTGTGTGTGTGTGTGTGTGTGTGTGTGTGTGTGTGTGTGTGTGTGTGTGTGTGTGTGTGTGTGTGTGTGTGTGTGTGTGTGTGTGTGTGTGTGTGTGTGTGTGTGTGTGTGTGTGTGTGATATTCAGGTCCTGTCACCGTTGCAACGGACATGTCCAATCCCTACACCAACAGCAGCTCAGTGGCGGCAGCCATCTTGGTTCCTTTCTTTGCTCTTATCATCTCTGGCTTTGCCTTCTACCTCTACAAGCACAGGTAATCTATGCTCCATCACATTACATTATGAGCTCAGTCTGATGCCACAACCATTGATATTTTCGTCTGAAACCGAAACATATCGAGTACAGCCAGTGGTGGGAAAAGTACTGTGATTTATTTATATATAATATAATACATAAAAATACAGTAAGTAAAAGAAGCACTATCAGAATATGAAAATACCTTAATTGTTACAGTAAAAGGCCGGCATAAAAATGATACTTGAGTAAAAGCATAAATTTATCTATATCAAAGTTAAAGTACCCAGATGTTTAAAATTATTTCAAAATCTTTCGAAAATAGCATATCGAGAGCGGATTCCATGCAATTATTGATTAAAATTTACATGGAATCTTTGAACTCTTTACAAACATTAACCCTGGTTCTCACCACACACCCCACTGAGAGGGTACACTTTGTGGAAGGGATTGCCTTTCCAGTTTCTCATTTGATTCCTAATTCAACAGTAGACGGAGGAGTGGTGATACCTAAAATCAAGTCTTCTGTATTCATCATCATCATCATGATTATGAATAGCAATGATTTCCTGGGAACTGGACTTGAATACCAACTATTCATTATCGTGTATTCCAAACAGTACTTGAGTATTCTGCTGCAGAGATCACAAGACAAGCGTTTTTTCAAAATACAGGAATACTTAATTGAAGATGAAATTTGTATGTTGTAAACAAGAAGCTCATGGAATATTAAGAAATCCCAGACTTTGGTGGTATGACTGTCGTCCTTTCCACATCTTAAACATAAGTCAATCCCAAAACACTGACTTTTGCAAATACGATCGCTGGTTAACTTATCTGTGACAAGAATACTGATAAGAGTCTCATCTCTGTGTGGTCAATAATGTGAGATAATGAAAAACTACAGTGCCTTGTACTGTATATAGACTACCTATTGTACACAATGTGTAAGTGTTAACATCCATTGGCGTATTACAATATCTTTGTCCATTATTCTTTTAGCTATACTATAGGATTATGCACCTTCCAACAGTTGATTCTAATTAGTCATCTGTGCTATCAGATACCAAGTGGTTAGAAATAAGCTCGACCCAGGGTTACAACTCTCATGCTTTCGGTGTGAGATACATGCTCAGGCTCTGTCTCCTACTCTGCCTCTACGCATTAACATTTCATACCACAGTGAAACCTAAAAAAGACACTGCTGCTACCTGCTTCCTTTCACCTATAGCAACAACTATACATAATGTGCAGTGCACAGCATGTCATTTGCACAGTCAAAGACATCGTGTAGTGCAGAACTTGCAGTTGTATCTGTTCTTTGCTATCACTTTCGTCAACAGCACGCTGTTCTGCTGTATCTGTTGCGAGAAGAGCCATATATTTTCCTCTCTATCTCCTTTGTTGCTGTATGGTGCAAGCCATAGGAATTCATGGATTTCAGAGCAGAGAAGTGTACTCATGAAGAATGCAAGTGGATTTTTAGAAATGATGTACTTATGTCCAGGGGGCACCCGGGTAAAGTGCTCCCCCAGCACCACAGTGGTGGGGTTTGATTTCTCCACAGTGCCTCCGGCACCGCTTACCCCCTTGTTGCTAAGTAAATGATTGCATGTCATGTCTGTGTAGCCACAAAGGCGGGCACAACATGGTTCTGTTTCTAATACATACGGACGTGTACAGTCTGCACACGTTTAAAAGCAAGAGCAACACAAGCTATAATAGAAGGACCAACCTAGCTTTTCCCAGACAAGTGAAGCACCAGCCAGTGGCGGCCACAGTAAAAGCAGCAGTCAGTGTCAACATTGTTCCAGTTGTACCCCGTGGCATTTGGGAAGCCCTATTTTTTTTGCAAAAATATAGGCTCTGCTATCAAATATATTTCAACTCATACAGACAACATGTAGCCTGGCACAACAAGGAAAAACAAGGACACATATTCTTAGTTTAAACGCTCTCCGTTAAGAAACCGACGACCAGTGACCTTCTGATTACCAGACAGCCTCTCTGCTCATTCAGCCATGGCCACAGTGGACAGGCTATGGTTTGCATTACTTTGTTAAATAGAGCAGGGCAGGCCTACTACAAAGCAAGTGCAACTCACCCAGGATATATTTCCATTATTTGCCTTCACTAACGCTAACATTCGTAATCTCACTAAGCAGTCAAACGAAGGTGGTCATGATCTCGTTAAGTTAACCCAGGATTTTTGGCAGCATTATGACCAATCACAAACATGGTCAAACTCACTGGCAACAGAGTAGTTTATTGCACGAATGAAGAGCAATGCATCATATTAGGCTCTTCCTGAGACTTCTTATAATAGCATTTAGATTATTAATCTGACTAGAATTGCATTTGTATATTCCATAACATGTACCGGTATGTGTTGCTTAGATGGATTCCTATAATGGCATGTATGATTATTTTAAGTCGTAGACCTCAGTAGTCTTTGTTTAAGGAGACAGCTAGTACGGTAACAAGTGACCACTGTCCACCACCATTGCACAGTGTCCAGTTGAGTCTGAAATGTAGACTCTACATTTGGGATTTTATGTTATTTCAGTGATACGACAAACACCACGAGTTTTGCTTTGTTGAACAATTTTGTTTTGCCGTAATTATGCTTTGAGGTGCCAGCTGTGACAACTTAATCTGAACCACTGGAGACTATTATGTTTTGAGAAACAAGAACAAAATACACCAACTTCTTCTTTTTTTTTGTGCAATTTCTCAATAAAACTGCATAAACCAGTTTAAAATAATCAACTCCATGTAGTTCAATGCATTTTAAATGATTGCTTATCATTGACCACTGACCAGTGTGTGTTCAAGGGGAGGGACTTAATGCTAAGGTGGGAAGCTGCCAGGTGATTGTGTTCTTGGTTGCTTTGCTAGCCTCCTAATAAGTGTGTGTGTGTGTGTGTGTGTGTGTGTGTGTGTGTGTGTGTGTGTGTGTGTGTGTGTGTGTGTGTGTGTGTGTGTGTGTGTGTGTGTGTGTGTGTGTGTGTGTGTGTGTGTGTGTGTGTGTGTGTGTGTGTGTGTGTGTGTGTGTGTGTTATAATATGTCCAGCACACTGTATATCTCGAGAACCGACTGGTATCAATTTGGTCGGATAGGAAGTTGCCCAGAACCATCAATTTGACCGATGGCGATATGCCCACAAATGGGCATTCCACCATGCCCATATAGTACAGTATGTGCTGATAGCATGAGGGGTCTCCTTAATGGCATAAAAGGAGCACATGTAGACAGACTAGTACAACCGGTATGTTGACAATTTGGGCATGCATTCCCAAATTGTACCGCTCCAGTGTAGGCCTTTCCCCCCCGAATAACAGAATAGATGGATTCAAGGCTTGACTTTGTTAACAGGTCATGATGCTGCCTACATTATATTTTTAGAACACTATGATACACTAACTGTTTTACTGTATGACATTCCTAGAGCCAATAAAATGTGTTGAAAATGTGTGAAAATCTCAGGATTAATAAATGTGCACAAACATAAATCATAAGTTAAATAGGCTATCCCTGATTTTTGTTGAGTCTGCTCTTGCTGAGTATCCTTGAGGATCCTTCCCAGAAAATAACGAGTAGGCCTATTTGTAAAATTTCCCATTACTACTTTATAAATAAATATGTTTATACAGGAAATCGAAAAAGGGAAAGCCTTAAAACAACAAATGAGATGCATGCAAACGTTATGTACATGAGAAGAAAAAAAAAACATGCATTATTAACTGTTATTATTAACATTATTAATAGTTATTTTGGCTATTATTTAGCCTGCATCTGCATTGGGTACAAGAAAAAGGGTACAAGAAAAAGCACCTTATTCTTGAATAGACCCACCCAAATTGGCGCAAATAATACAGAACAAAAATGTGTCCAAAAGTCTCCAAACAAATCCCTGAAAGTTGGCAACCCATGCTTTACCAGATAGCAGTGCGCCATTACCTGGTATGGTGCCAGTGTTGCCATATGTACAATAATTTTCGTATTTGTACAATCATTTTACCCTCAATGTACGATCAATGTCATAATTGCCCAAATGTACAATCATTTCACCATATCACAAAAACGTGCATGAATTTACAAAACGTCCTGGCTGCTGATTCGGGATCCGGTTTGGCTTTTCACAATACGTCAGTAAATCTGACCCTAGATCTGTACTTGGAGGCATTAAAAAACACTGATCACATCTTTCCAGTCCAGTTCTAGGCTTTTATTTAAATTCCATGGAGGTTAAAATAGAAGGAAGGGAAACACGTGATGCCGGGGATGCCGAATGCGCCATGCCCATGAACGGCCGTGACGCTCACCTCATGGGTGCCAAAAATCGCACCGGAAGTGCGATGAAATACATGGCAGTTAATGTAGCCAGCTAGACCAGCTCATGAACAAACACTAATTATGAACGATTGAGACCGTTATATAATCGGTTAAGGAAGAAGACAACATACTGTATCAAAGTTTTTTTTTTCTAATTACTTGCTTTTCGATGTACACAGTACATCATTTTATTGATGATCTAAACAGCAGCAGATATCTTTCTGTCTCGGAAGTATCGCGAGATTTGGGTGGGAAACGGTGGACAGTCTCACTATACTTGGTACGTTCAGAAATATACTTTGTGCTCTTTATATACCGTACCTCTATAAAATTACACAGTGCGCACATCGAAAATCAACAAACAAATAGTGTTTGTCCATGAGCTGGTCCACAGGCTTCCACTGACTGCATTCTACCGAACTTCCGGCTGCAGTTTAGCACCCATGACCCATGGTGTGACGAATCTGCCGGTTGGAATTGCGTGATAATGAAAATGACGTTGGTGTCCCTTCCTCCAATTTTCCTTGGTAAATTCCAGGCAGCATATTTAACAACTTGTTTCTTATCATAAATACATACAATATTTTAGTGGAATTACATATTTACACCTGTAATTTATCTTTTTTTAGGCTGTGTATGATAGTTTTCTTTAAATTGAGATCATTTTAAGCCTCCGGTACGATAATTTAACACTTCCCATCTGACAACACTGTATGGTGCACAGGGCACGGTACACCATACAGTCTGCTGTGACTTGCCAAACACACGCTAGTCTACATGTTCTACTGGCAACTGGCTGGTCATATAACACACTGCAATGTGTTACGCTACAGTCATACAGCGTGCCAGCCAGTGTGCTAGTAATCTGACAGTTAGCACGTGTGCTACTGTGTATCATGTGCTGTACATTAAAGCCCAGTGGTTGTATGCAGGGCATTGTCTGCTGACACAGATGATGACAATGAGAGACCTAAAGACACCTGGGGGCCTGGCGGCAGGTAAGACTTGACAACCAGACGTCCTCCCGCCGCCACATCCTCCTTTAATTCCTTCCATTCCTTGTTTTTTTTTTTGTTCTTCATGCTTTCACATAAGGCTGCACAATTAACTGTTCCTCATGCTTTTAACGCCAATGCCACACAATTTACTGTAAGACAAACCAAAATTATGATGTTGTCAAAGTACCATTCTGCATCCTTTCAACAATTTTCAACCTTATCTTGGTATAATTGGTCCTCAGTGATGCTCATGATGAGATGGCACCATTTCTGTACTCACTTTGTGTCTCATTGGTGGGCTGTGGACAGTGCAGACACCTGCCTGGCAGTGACTTACTTCATCGATGAGGATTCCAAGCTGATGGAAACAACATTATTTCTCTTCCTGAAGTAGAAGCCATTGTTAATTATATGTTTTACTTTGATTTATTTATTTTGTATTTTTATTTTTTAAATAAAAATAAATAAATTGTGTGATATAACCAAACCTGCCTACCGGTGATGTCACTCCACTCTGAGACACAGAGAGTGAGTGAGTAGACAGAAATTAGCCAGTAGCTATGCCCCTCCCCTAAAAGCTTTTGTCTAATGCTAGCTTAGCAACCGGCAGCTTGCCAAGGCTGTTGCCAAGGCAAACCTTGGCAAGCAGGAAGTTATTCTAAGCTAGCATTGGACAAAAGCTTTTTGGGAGGGGCATAGCTACTGGCTAATTGTGACATCTTTTGACATCAATTAATTATACAAAGATAAGTTGAAAATGGGTGAAGTGGCCCTTTAAAGGGACATGCAACCCTAGGTTGATTTTGTCGTTTTGGTTAAACTATAGCTACAGCAGAGTAGCTTCCAATTGCCTAAGCTGTAATTCTTGGTGCTGCTCTCCCTCTGCCAACCTGGGGAGAGCCCCGTACTGAGCTCATGCTTCTTATCACCTGACGGGGAAGTTTCCCCGGTAGAACGTGGAAGGAACACGTTATTCCAACCAGTTCCTTTCCTCTCCATCAGGATTACCAGCTGCAGCTAATTAAATTAATAATGGGTGTATGTGCCCAGAACAACCAGTGTACAGGTAGGGTGATTGTAATGATAGTATTGACACACCTAAAAAATAATTTCTGAATCACATCAGCATATCGTCGTTGTCGGGTGAAAACCTTGTATGTCTAAAAACGTTCGTTTCGCATTTATCATTTTAAAAATGATTTAAACTAGTGAAAACAGCCGATCTACAAGCACGCAACGCCTTGCACCGCGAGGCGTTGCATGCTTGTAGATCTGCTGTTTTCACTACTTTTGTGCGACGGCCTTGAATGATGAAGCAGGGCTTTACTTTGCGATAGAACTTACAAATTTGAAACTTGGAGATACGAGGTTTCCACCCGACAACGACGATATAATTATCACCTGCCTTTCTGAAAAGAAGAAAAGAAAGACGGTTTTGGACATCGGAAGGAGCATGTATTGCACTTAATACAGCCTCCTGAATAGTAGCACTGTGGCATGCAGAATCCACCGGGGCACAAATTACTTTGGAGAAAACATTTAAAGCTACAATCCATGACTTGTTTTAATGAATAAAACATTATTTAACCACCCGGCGTGGTCGAGTATCTTAGTATAATGTAGCTAACACCTCTGCAGTCAATGCAGGTGGTCTCCCTCCCTACTCCTCCATTGAAAGACCAGACACCAACTGGTTGACATTGGCAATAAAGTTATTTGAAGAAGCTGCACCAACGCACTTTATTGTAATTCAGTTGAGATCTCCAGGGAGGGAAATAGAGGCTATAAAACATGTGCATTGTAGCTTTAATTGTATTCAGAACAAAATCTAATTCTGTTTTTTAATGTCATCATTATTTTAACATTATGTTTCCAATTGTTTTCAACCACTGTAAAAGTATTTTATTTGCATCTTTTTCGATTCTGTGCAGCCCTTATGTGTCAATGAAAAAAAAGCATTCATTTGGAGGTGAAAGGAGGATATGTTATTTTCTTTTTTCTTTGAAATATTTGATCTCATATTAATTGTCAGCTCTATTGTTGTCATGTTGTCATCACAGTGTAACACTGCACAGAGACACTTTCAGTTCCCTCCAGTCAAAAGATAATAAATGCACACTGATATGTATTCGGTAATGAGACCAACCAAGGCTGGTTGTTTCTTATTGTTTGGATATGATCATTTACTGTTAAGGCCCTTTTCCACCGGCAGCGATAACGATGACGATAGCCATAAAATATCACAGCGATAATTATGCCTTCACATTGATGTCCGATAAAGTTATCGGACATCAATGTGAAGAGGCGCCAATTAACAGCCGCTCGCTCAGAGCGCACCTCGAGCTGTTTGTCAGAGACCCAGTTCCATATCACTGTGATCTTAACCACATCGTTGTTGATCCTAACGATGTAGTTGTCGGCTATCGTTGTCTTTATCGGTGTTGGGTGGATGCTGCCGATCCACTTCAATTGAAAACCCACTTTTTTAAATCGTTATCGTCATCGTTATCGCTGCCGGTGGAAAAGAGCCTTTAGTCCTGAAGTTCTTTTGTTTCTCTCACTGAATGTTTGAATATAAATATTCTATTCCTAGATTGGTTAAATTGATTGGTTGGATTGGTTGAATTCTGATTCTGAAAATGGAGTGACCTTGCCATACAGCCTGCTTGGCCATTGCAGTTTGAGGTCATCTTGGCATAAACTATTTTGTTAACTGGGAAAATAATAGTCAGAGCATGTGAGCTTTGCTGTTCTGTAAATAATAGTCAGAGCATGTGAGCATTGCTGTTCTTTAAATAATAGTCAGAGCATGTGAGCATTGCTGTTCTGTAAATAATAGTCAGAGCATGTGAGCATTGCTGTTCTGAAAATAATAGTCAGAGCATGTGAGCATTGCTGTTCTGAAAATAATAGTCAGAGCATGTGAGCATTGCTGTTCTGTAAATAATAGTCAGAGCATGTGAGCATTGCTGTTCTGTAAATAATAGTCAGAGCATGTGAGCATTGCTGTTCTGTAAATAATAGTCAGAGCATGTGAGCATTGCTGTTCTGTAAATAATAGTCAGAGCATGTGAGCATTGCTGTTCTGTAAATAATAGTCAGAGCATGTGAGCATTGCTGTTCTGCGAGCAGAGAAGATGTGGGCACGTCGGTACAAAGCCGCTTGAAGGAGGCGGGCCTTAGTAACATGATTGACATGCCCTTTCGACCAATGGCATTGGCCTGTCGGGAGTAAACGACACAGCATTCTCTGTTCTGGTAACAGATCCTTTCGCCCGTTTGGCCGTTCGCCCAAATCTTTTCCGCCGGTCTCACGCTCACCGCCCTGACCGCTCGGTGGGGCTGTGCTGTACTTAACTGTACAAAAGTACAATTTTGAGGTATCTTTCTTTACTTTACTTGAGTATTTCCAATTTGCAATACTTTCACTTCGACTCCACTAAATCTCTGATCCAAATATTGTACTTTTACTCCACTACATTTGTTTAAAAACGTAGGTTTTAATGTTAACGTTTTAACATTACGCCGGAAAGACGCCCTGGGCGAACGGTCAAACGGGCGAACGGATTGGTATTCTCTGTTCTAGCTGTGCATTAGCGCCTCCCATAGAAAGGAAATATGAGTGGAAGAGTGACAATAAACCCACACTTAATCGTCCACGCTTATCGTTCAACGTGTTCAGGTTTTACCAGGTTATTTTGTTGGGGAACACACTTTACATATACATACTGTATAGAGCAGATACCCAACATTGTCCCACCCTGAGCATGCATTTTTTTGAGACAGTGGCCTAACTCAGTATGTGTAGGCCTATAAGAAGTATTATGTTTTTGTTTTTAAGGTCAGACCGGAGAATAATAGTTATAAACCACCCAGCCAAATTAGAATGATTAAAAGAAAAGAAGAAGGAAAAAAAAGTATACAATTTGTCACAGAAGTCATGGAAAAATAAGCTGTTGTTTTCCGCTAATGGCTGAAGGCAGTGAAAGAATGATTCTAGGCAAAAGATGGCGACTCACACAAGGGCACTGTGTGGGTCATAAGTCGAGTAAAAATCCCATTTTCTTTCAAGAGATTTATTTTTGTAATAATTAAAACTATATACATGTTAAAACAAACAAACAAACATATCTAAGAATTTCCATAAATAAGAAATAATAATAATTAAGTAGTAGTGAAAATATCTGATCTATAAGCGCACGGCGTGAAACGACGCGTTGTGCGCTTGTAGATCAGATATTTTCACTAGTTTGGGTAGGGGGCAAACGTCGAATCCCTTTTTTTTCCTAACCTAACCTAACCTAACCTAACCTAACCTAACCTAACCTAACCTAACCTAAAAGGTTTAGGAACCACTGCTTTAGGGTATAGCAGATACACCGATACTGGTCTACCTTGGCAGAAGACTGATGTAGTTGGAACTCACCTGAGTGTGTCATCAGATAAGGTGTTTAGCCCTGCCCAGAAAAACTGCTCTCATCAGGAAATGGTCAAAACAGGCCTGGCATTTTCTGTTTACAGGCTCTTTAACTGGAATCTCTATCCCTCTATCTTCCTCTCTCTCCCTCCCCCCATCTCTCGCTGATCAAGCTCTCCCTTCTTCCCTCCCTCACTGTCTATTACTCATTCCCTGTGTTCCCCCCTTTCTCTCTCATTGATGGTTATAACCATAAAATGAAATGAAGAGAAGTAGGAAATAAAAGTGATTCTAAAAGTGAATTACATTTTTTAAATTTGCTCTACCATTTTGTCAGCAATTACATGCAGTCAATGTCAGTTTTGAGTGTAGTAGCATAAAGGCTGATATCCAGCTATGCATATCTATGCACATATTACACCCCTCTTCCTTGTGTGATTTAGAGAAGTTAAGACATGCACCAGTCCTCTCCTATTTGTTTGCATTGCTTCTAGCAGACTTGTTCCTGTAACCAGGGTGAGATGCCGTGGGCTCGGTTGGGCCCGGCGAGCCCACACTTATCAAGCTGTACTCACGCGCGCCGACATGCACACACGGCACGCACACGCGCGTGCACGCACGTCGTCAAGTTGTGTGACGGCTCGGCGGCACGGTCAACACTTCAATCCCCTACCTGTCTGCTTTGCATAACAATACTCTGGTAGGCAGGCTCATTTAAACGTATATGCGGCCAGCATATACATTCGCCTAGCATTCTTTGCAGACTTTTAGCTCCTTACGGAACCTCTCCCTCCGCTATGCAGCTCCTCACTCTTCATGTCATGAGTTTAAATCACTCATTTTGTCAGAGCTGCATAGCGGAGGGACTCGGGAGAGGTTCCGAAAGGAGCTAGCAGACTTTACTGTGTGTGGGTGAGTCTATAAAGTCTATGTAAAGTTATTTTATATAAAACCTAAAGGAAAATACATTAATTGAAACTAAAATAAAAAAAAAAATTAACAATGTAACTAAATAATAAGAAATTTAATTAGATTAAACATTTTGAGTTATACAGTATTAATTTTGCACTGAGCGGCAGGCAAGCGTGCACACATGCGCGTGCACGTGACGTGCATGTGACGTCATGAATTCAGAGGGCCACCACTTCAAAAATCCATATCACACCACTGCCTGTAACACTGTGTGGCTGGTTGAGAGGGGCACTCTCAACCGGCACAGTGGAAAACAAGGTCACTTTAGTACTTACACCAATGTCTGATTTATACTTGGGTGTGTGCCATGTCATGCACTGAAAATAGTCGCTCTCCAAAGCTAGAAAGAGATATTATGATCATTGAAAGTAATTGGAAGAAGCATTTACTACATTACCCCTTTCAAATTAATCTGATTTTGGAATAGACCCATTTGTTCCAGAGAACTGGACTGTATGTTCTCTAAATGATACTGTCCTACACCCAAAAATACCATTGAGATTTATTGAAGAAGATGACAAATATTATTCAGAACCCAAAAGTAGAACTTAAAATGTGACGCTTGAGTAACAAATTCTAAATTTATTTGCCAGTCGTTTTACTTTTATTGAAATTTTAACAGATTAACATTTTATCGATTCTGACATTCAGATTATTTTCTTTCTGGTAGACAAGACAGTGTGTGTGTGTGTGTGTGTGTGTGTGTGTGTGTGTGTGTGTGCGTGTGCGTGTGCGTGTGCGTGTGCGTGTGTGTGTGTGCGTTACAGTGAAACACCACAGAGTAGTTTTGTAAAATAATTGGTTGAACATGCTGGGAAGGCTTAGTGAATTCCCAGGTTTGGATCTCAACCAACACACACGCGCGCGCACACACACACACACACACACACACACACACACACACACACACACACACACACACACACACACACACACACACACACACACACACACACACACACACACACACACACACACACACACACACACACACACACACACACACACACTCTCTCTCTCTCTCTCTCTCTCTCTCTCTCTCTCTCTCTCTCTCTCTCTCTCTCTCTCTCTCTCTCTCTCTCTCTCTCTCTCTCTCTCTCTCTCTCTCTCTCATAATGAGGTCAAAGCAGAAATGGGTTCCCACCGCAGCATTCCTGCCTGCTAGTAATCCCAAAGGGGTTGGAACTAACTGATTACATCTCACAATATTACTGTAATCTTCACACAATTGTAGTCTTGTTATCAGTTATTGTGTATCTAATTCGTCAATTACATCCTTATGTTTAACAACCTCATTTTAACTAGAGTCCAACACACACACACACACACACACTCACACCTGGGACCTGCCATGCAGTAATACAGTCCTCTGTGGTTGGCCACTGTGCAACATCAATAGAGCAATTAAGGGTTGGTTTACTGACATTAAGCCATTAACCATTTAAGCCTGGTTTATACTTATCTCTTACAACGGTGTGGCCGTATGACACCCGCATTAAATGGAGTAATTATAAAACATATAGGCCTGTTCTTGAGAATTTTCGCCTATAATGACATGCCCAATGGGGACCCCGGGGTTAACCACTTTAACCCTGGCGTCCCTATTTCTGACATGTCATTATAGGCAAAAAATATTTAATAAATCAAAATAAAACAAACAACGATGTATTCTTGACATGTCGTTAAAGGCAAAATATATTTAATTAATCAAAATAAAACAAACAACACTGTCCAAAGATTTGTGAAAATAGCAGATCTACAAGCTTACAACAAGTCACAATGTGGCCCATTGTGATCTTGTATAACAGCTATTTTGTCTATTTGTCAGCAGTCCAAATCAACTTGAGTTGAGTTAATGTTCCAAGTTGGACTGCTGTAGAATATAATCGACCTAATCTAATAAACCAACATTTTCTGGAACATGAGGCATGTGAACAATCTTAACAACGTTCAACCTGGTGTCACTATTTTGTCATTATAGGTGGATATGATCTGATCACAAATGAACCTAACCATTTGAGTATATGACCTTTGTTCTAGCGGCCAGTTAGACATTAGTATACTTCATCACTCGCTGAAGAGAAGACATTTCCAAGCTAAAAGAACAACAGATGCATCCCGTTTTTCATTTGAATGTGTGTTATTTTTGGCCAATGACACATTTGTTTGGGCTCCAGGCCTAAAGTATACTTCTAATAATGACATAAGTTTGTTTTATTAGTTAGTCTGACTAACCACTTATTTATTTTATTATATACTTCATCATCACAATGTCACAAGCATGTAGATCTGCTATTTTTGAAAACCACGATTTTCATTTTAAAAGTATATATTATTTATAAATGATTTAATCAATTAGTTTGATTAACTTTTGCACCGCTAAAAACACTTATCTGTGTTTCAGCAGCCAGAAAAGCACAGAGTATTTCACTTTTTATTTTCTTATAATTTTTCTTGTAATGCCAACTCTTTGTCTTTCTGTCTTTCAGAACACGGCCCAAAGTCCAGTTCAACGGCTATGCTGGCCACGAGAGCTCCAATGGCCAGGCGTCCTTTGAGAACCCCATGTACGACACCAACATGAAACCGACAGAGGCCAAGGCTGTCAGGTTTGATACCACACTCAACACAGTGTGCACTGTGGTATAGCGCAGCAACCTGACCGCAGCCTTGGAGGAGGGTGCGCTCCCACTCCCATGTTGCGGTCCACAGCGTGGTTTAACCAAACTTCAACGAAACACAACCGAAGGAAAAGGATGACTTGGACTCGTCAATTGTGTCCTCGAGTGCTGGTCCATTGTCGGCGTATAGTCTGCACAGTAACATAATTCTGGCACACCTGCAACCTGGACGACGTATCACCCTATTCTTCCTACAGTGTTAGTGATACAAATCTGGGGCAGGAAATAAAAATGGCGTTAGCCTGACTTTGTTATTCAGGGGACCAGTGCTTGGACCGGCCATTCTTTTTTTGGGACAGTTATTTAAACATCAAGGAAGCAGATCAAGAAGAATGAACGTGGTATCCGACAGAACGTAACACAGAGAACATCCGTGGAGTTGTTGACTTCTGCCAAATGTCTACATGCAGAATCTATGGTAGTGCTGTGGCGGTCTTGCACAGTGGTGCACACCGAGAATACCTTCACCACGACCTGAACAACGATGAAACCAAACCCAGCCCTCATGCACCCACACATGGTTTGCACAGTAATAGAACCCACCAGACTCCCCCTCTGTAGCTGACAAAAAAAGGCTAGAACAAGGCCAGGTTCCAGCCTCAAGGGAAGCACATCCACTACTCCTAGGGCTGGGCAATACTGTATATCCACATTGTATCGATGTCATGATATAAGACTAGACATCGTCTGGGATTTTGGATATCGTAATATTGTGATATGGCAAAAGTGTGGCCTTTACCTGGTTTTAATCTCGTAAGCTTTTATTTTATACTTTCAGAAATGTTCAATGATAGATCGGCTATAAGCTCACAAGATCTACAAGCTCATATAAGGTGGCCCGATGTGACGCATTGTGCGCTTGTAGATCAGCAATATTTTTGCTATTTTTGAAAATGTTTGACAAATGAAATCACAATACGATATTATCAACCCAATGGTATTAGGACAAAAGAAAAAAACCTATATTTGATTTTGTCCTTATAGCTCAGCCCTAACTATCCCTCATTTAACTCTCGGCTGTTGGAGTGACCATCACACACATGGAATAGTGTTGTTGAACTCTTGTGCCTGAATACAAATCTCCAACTGGACTTGGTCACGCAGGAAAACACCAGACTGGAATGGACTACAACTGGAACTACAACATCTGGTCTGGGGTGATTTACAGTCCAACTGTTCAAGCAGTTATTTAGCACTATGTATGAGTATGTGTTACTCCTCTGTAGCACATGCAATTGTAATCTGATACTGGACACTTTAATCTACGTACTAAATTAGTACTAGATACTCTTCAGTGGAATTAGGGATTCCAAGAATAGTGCAGAACTACTGGGCTAACACACTTTGGTCCAAAAATACTTTGTAGATTGTTTTGACCTGCTTAGAATATCAAATGGGTTAGGTTTACTACATCAGCACAATTCAGAGTAGATAAGCTGTCAGTGACAGGATATTATACTGAACCAGTGGTTCTCAAAGTGAGGTCCGGGGACCCCCAGGGGTCCTTTTAGGTTGTTCCAGGTGGTCCCCAGCTAAACGATTGAAAGTTAGGAACCAAATGGACCCTTATATGTCAGTAACTCTACGAGTGTGAAAATGGGGAAAAAAGGCCATTAAGGGTCCCTTTGGTTCCATTCGTAGTTATGGAGGTCTAATTCATACCAATCTGGGGTTCCTTGAAATTGAAAAAGGTACAGGGACCTAAAGTAATAAATTGAATTCCCTATGGTGTTCCTGTGATTGGCTAATATCTTTGCTCACTATATATTGTGTTGTGTGGAAGACTCCACTTATATTGCACCTAATTAGACTAAAACTATTTTCTAATTTTGGAGCAGGTCTACTAGTAGACTCTAAATGTTTCGGAGTACTTCTTCATAGGTACTACTCACTTTAAACTAGCTCAGTACTAGACATTATACTAGTACAATGCAGATGGTGCTGAACCAGAAACACAGGCGTATTTCAGACATTTTAATGTCAATGGTGACTTGCTGGGCTCTTTCACAGACACGGGCCCTGCTATGGTCTAAAGACAGACAACTGATTGGGTTCCAGGATCAGTCAGGATCCTGGGCCAGGTGGCAGAACAAACAGCATCCTGGAGGACAGTGGACTGGCTGCCACATCCTGCAGTGGACTGTTGCAATCAACCGTGGCGTGAATGCAGGAAAGCTGGAAAACAAATCAATGACAATGTTTTTTTTCCCCCCTCCTCTACCAATCTGCCACAGAACAAATGGAAGCAACACATCGAACAGACTGACAGAGAGACTGACAGGAATAATACGCAAACAGACGCGGACACATAGACAGACATCTCTGTTGGTAATGCTGGAACAGACAGGCCTGCACGTTGCTACAGAAAGTTGTTGTCTATTCCAGCATTTTTCTTCAGTGAAGATAAAGATGATATATCCTAAAAAAAGAAAAAAAGAAAAGAAACCCCAGCAGCTCAATGGGACTTCCCCAAAGAAAAGAAAGCTGTTGGGGTCTCCAATATATAAACTTTATATGAACTCTTAAAACCGCACAAATTTTGCACTAGTGTGTTTTTTTAAATGGGTTATGAACAAACGAATCATTTTTTGGGGGTCTGAAATGGGTTTGAAAAGGGAGTCATTCAAAAGAAAAGATGATTTTTATGAAAAAAGAAAAACTTCTATCTTTGAAAAGATCACAAATGACTAAATACAGGGTTACAGAGCGTTTGTATATACACATTTATATTGTTTTGCACCCCTGTTAGCAGGTGTGTTCACATGCGATACCATCGTTACCTTCTGTATCAATAAACTGTCAGTTTATTTTGTTGCCATGACAACAACATGCTAACCCAGTGGTTCTCAACCCCCCCCCCCCCTCTCCCTGCTTGGGGACCTCCCACCCTGACAAGCACTTTTGAGGCATTTAGTTGGACTTTGTTCCACAGATAAATATTGTGAATAGCCGATCTACAACTCACATGCCAGCTTGTAGATCAGCTATTTTCAAGATTTTTGCCTCATTCTCATATTATTTGACAATTTGGCAAATGTTTTACCAGTTTTTATATAGTCTAGTTTGATGATCTTCTATAGTCTAGTTTGATGATTACTTTTTTTTCCTTTTTCTTAAATTTCCACTTTACTGTCATCTGGGGACACACACAAAACACTGTTGTGACCCCCCTGGGGGTCCTGACCCCTGGGGGTCCTGACACAGTGGTTGAGAACCACTGTGCTAACCAACCAGAAAGTTGTGATCAGCTTTTCCTATGGACCTCTTAGCCTCTTGTGTCACATGATAGCGTTACTTACTGTACTTTTAGGCCAGTGGCAGTGTCTGATTGCTCATACTGCATACAAACACCACATTGTAGTACAAGAAATATTATTAAATCCTCTGTTTTTTATCCATTATCCCCAAAAAATCTCTACACAACCTGTTCAAACACCGTTAATCCATTGTTCCATATTTTGTGTTATCAATAGCATTTTGCTGCTATGAAAGCCCATGACATTCTGAGCCAACATACTCACCGCACGAAGTCTACGAATGTTAATTGCATACTAAATAGACAGCATATCTGAAGAATATTTTCTTACGATCCCTACTAGAATGGGGGAAAACAGTATGATCATTCAGACACTGCATGACATTATCTCTACTTATGAAACACTCTTTAAAAAGATGTGTTGAAAATAACTCAACATTAAGTGTGTTGTCCCTAACTGCACTCTCATGTCATTTGAATACGGTATATTCAAGATATAGTACATCTTCAACACCGTTTTTTATCCCCCACCCCATCTGTGTAATTAGGGACAGCAACTTTTAATTACTCCTGTAAAATGTGTTTTTAGCATACCTTTTTGAAATAAGGTTTTGTGTTTGTGTGTGTGTGTGAGAGAGAGAGATATCTGGCCTAGAAACGTGTTTTTTTTTTAGGATGGACATGAAGACAACAGGCACAATTAATGTTGTCAACCATTTTTCATTTTTGCCCCATCCTCCCAACTCCTCTCCATCGTTCGAGAAATACCTCGTGTGCAGAGAACAAGTTACATCCTTCTTATCAATGCTGGAAATTCACTGCAAAGAAAAGAATAATAACAAGCTTAGCAAGTGTTGCCATGAAGTCACATTTTTATAGTTTATTTCATGACCTTTTCAAGTCAAATTATGTTACCACCGCAGATACAATACAGCAGAATCAAATAACCATTTAGCTTGTTGAAAATCACTTGCCAAGCTTGTTACTCCTTGCAGTGTTCTCTCAAAATGTTTTTATTTTTCATAAGATGCTGCACTTGCTTTAGATCACAGTTGTACCAGATTTCAATGTCTTTCAGCATCTTCATACCATTCTTGTACCCAATGTTTCACAATCCAAACATGGCCTTCTAACCTTCACTCGCATCATTATATCCCTCCTGAAATGGAAAATCCTCTGTGTAATTCATACTTTTGTGTTCAAATGTAACCAAAATGTAACCGGTTTGGTTACATTTGTACGCACTCTAAGTTAAATTAACATTGAGGATTTTACTATGTAGTTCCAATCTTTCAAGTACTGTACATCATGAACCTAACCCATCTACATGTTCAACCAATCACAGAGCAACTCATTCACACACTTTACGAAGATCAAAATTAATGGTCTCTCTTGGGAACTCTCTGGCTGGTATGGGGGGGGGGGTCCAATAGTGATTTTGTCTGAGAAACATACCAAGCTCGGGATTCACTTCTCAATTCATTCAGTGATGTAGACATCATTTATGCACACCTGAAGTGTCTCGATACGGGGGTGTAGGAAAAGAAAAGCAATGTGAAAAGGGGGAACAATATACCACACGCTATACTAGGTAATCGAGGTGTTTTGGCCAAAATGTTGTACCTTACTAGTAGTTATTTGAAGACAGTGTTGGGATTTTGTTATCCTTTTTCAAGATCAGTCAAGGAAGGAAGATTTGTTTTTTTTATTTGAATGGCAATACTGGAGAATGTTTGTCATGAGAGGTTGTCATATCCAGCCTATCTAGAAATAAATGATAACAAAGCAAAGAGACGACAAATTCTGCTTACATGTTCAGGTGATTGGACTAAAAAAGGAATCAGGCCCACTTCATTGTTGGAATATGTGGAGAGTGGAGACAAGACTACACGGCTCAAATTGCAATTGCGATTGTAGAGACTGCCATAGCCATCTCCCTGTTCTTGTTTATTTATATTTGGACTGACTATTTGGATATTTGGATACGCGTGTTGTGCACTGATCCAAATATGTACTTTTACTCCAGTATTTATTTGAAAACTTTAGTTATCTTGCAGATATAAATTATAATATTATAAAACATACATAAACTACTTTAGCCCTATTTTATACCTTGGCTATTTGAAAATAGCCGGTCTGCAAGTGACATTTTGTGAGCTTGTAGATCTGCTATTTTCAAATAATTTGTACTTTTATTTTTGGTACATTTTACTTTAGTACATTTTGAGCCAACACTTTCATACTTTTAATCAAGTACATTTTGAATTGCGGACTTTTACTTGTAACAGTATTTCTATATTGCAGTATTTACTATACAGTATTAAGTAAAATATGTGAGTACTTTTTCCACCACTGAGTACATCCAAATTGTATCTCCTAAGCAAAAGGTTATAAAACAGGAAAACATGTCCTGTCACATGTATGAAGCACATTTTGGGAGCCGACAGGCAATTTGTTGAAACTTTCTCTTTGGTTTTGTCGCTTTTGTCATATTTGCAGTTTCCTATGCAGACAGGCTAGCATGGCACAGTCAAATTCAGAGGCTGACAAAAACATCTGCTTTTTAAACAGAAGCTAAATTAAGTTTCATTTGAAATCTATCAGGTAGTGGTACATTTTCTCAAAATGTGGCAGTCACATTAGTCACCAAATGTTTACTACAGCTGTCATTGATATTTTAATGTTTCTTTTGATGACAGCCTTTGATCATGTAAGCAAGAATAGCAATGTTAGAAGTTGTAAGGGTTTGAATCTCAGAGAGAGAAGCCTTGTCTCCACAAACACACACACACACACACACACACACACACACACACACACACACACACACACACACACACACACACACACACACACACACACACACACACACACACACTTTGAGCTGTTATCAATTTGCCTTCAATTGCATCAGTTTAACAATTCTGATCTTCATTGTTCACTTTCTGTTATATCCTAATAGGATGGGTGTGACAACACTCATGCCAAAAGCTGCAAAGGGAAATCCCTTGGTAGAGTTGGAACTGCGTTGACTGCAGCCCTGCATCATACATCAGTAGGCCTACACTCAAAAGAATATGTTGTTTTCCGCATACCACTATGTTACGTTTGGGACAAAATATGTATTGGTTATTATTTTCACCAAGCTTTATCATGAAAACGGTTGACTGTTATCAACATCATGCTGACAGTTGAGGTCATTTACAGAATAATCTGTCAGGCAGAAAACGTGTAGCCATATTTAATCTTTTTATGTTTTTGTCATGAATGATTGCCCTGTTTTATACTTTGTCATTATGACAGTGTCATGCAAAAGTAATGAAAATAGCCAATCTACAAGCTCACAAATATTTGCAATTTTGGCTTTAATGACAAAATGCCCAAAAACTATTGAAGTCTGTCTGTTGGTTTTAAAAAACTTGTGACTGAATAATTACATTGGATCCATTGGAACGCAGGTATTTTAATGTTTTTCCCCACAAGCAATGGACATGCAAGGTTTCTGCACTCCAGCAATGATAAATGTGTTGTACTGATTGCAAAATGGTCTTTGTCCCAAATCTGACACAAAGATGTGATGAAAACAACGCTATTATTTTGAGGTGACGTCATCATTTTAGTTGTCACCCTCTTCATTGGCATCATCATCATGATCATCATCACCCTTCATCCTGTGCTGCTGAACTTGAAGTAGGTGCAAAAGAGAAAAAAAAAGGTTTTTGTACAGAAATCTATTTTTTATGGAGAGTTTGTAAAAAAACAAATTATTAAACATGCTGTACTTTTTATGACTAAAGATGTAGGTACAACAGAATCTTGTCAATTAAAATCAATGTTTTTATTATTACACCATGTAAAAATCTGATTCAGTCTCTGAGTATCAAATATCAAAATGTCTTAACTGTATCTTTTTTGTCCAAACATGGCTGGGTTTCCATGAAAACTGAACGTATTTCTAACCTTGTGTACCCAGATTAGATCTTTTTCATTAATCTTCGGAAAATGTCATATCCAGGTCTCACAAGTGTGAATGTCATGAGAAAAAAGGCTTGAGTCGTTAAACACAATAATGATTTATATCTGAAAATAGCCTATCTATGCGACTCGTTGAGCGTGTAAATCGGCCTCTTTCAGTGATGTTTATGATTTGTCATACGCCGTTGACATGACACAAAAATAGGCGATCTGATAGAGGAAGCTGATAAATGATTGCGGATGTGATGCGGTTGATGAGCTATTTTCAGCACGCGAGGATGTCATGTACGACAAAGCATAAAATAGGCATTAGTGAGTGTAGATTGTATCCACGGGATTACACGTATGTTGGCTTTTAGCAATAGCACCGTGTTTCTTGTCAACATTCGTTGCTGGTATTAATCTCAGTGATATTCAGTACTTTGACACTTGTAATGGGATTGGGTAGTCCCAAGTCCCAACCCATGGGAGTTGACTCAGTATTGCTGATTTAATCACTTTACAACATCTTGTCGGTGAAAATCAATACATTTTGCAACTCTGTACTCACATTGCCAGAAATAAGTAACACTAAACATTTGTTGTTCCAAGCTATAGCCTACAGATGTGTTGGAAATAACATGCATCCTTTTCAAAGAGTTTGAAAAGGAGGTGATTGTAACAACTTAAACTTAGAGCATCTGACCTTCTGGCTCCATAAAATAAGTGGAAATCACATGGACTCCTTGACCTTAATGGGGTAGGATTAGCCTTACATTAAGATACCCCTACCAAGACTTCCGCATTGTGATGTTGGGCTCCTACCGTCGCCCAATCGTCACAATGCGGAAGTCTTGGTAAGAGTCTTTTAATGTAAGGCTAGGGTAGGATAAAAAGGTTGGTGCTGATGAATTTAGGTTGACCATTTCCTTATCCGTAAACAAAGAGAATGTCCTGCCCTGACAAGCGATGACCAGAGAGAATAAACAGACCCAGAATTGTCCCTCGTTTAGACATAATATTGAAAAGACAGTTTGGTACCACAAAGAGGTCATTATCAGATATTGTATGTGAATGCAGCCTTACAACCTGCTGTTAACCACTTGAACCCTAGTATCCCTATACTGGGGGTATCATTTGCCAAATACAGACAGTCTACAAGCTCTTGTGAGCTTGTAGATTGGCTGTTTTTGGCAAAAAAAAAACATTGGTGTATAGAGGAAACACCAAGTGCAGACAACTCATGTCCAGTTTACTAATAAAGGGTTTAAGTGGTTAAAGAGACTCTGTTACACTTTATCAGCTATTTTGAAAACATTATTTGAGAATAAAGATTTTTGATACAATAATTCCTGATGCTGTACCATCTTATTTCAACTGCAGATGTTTTAAAATTGTGGTATTTTGTTATAACCTAACCATCTCCCCTTTATTAGAAATGTCTCCATCAGTGCAGGAGAACGAATGCATCATTTTATTTCAATAGCTGTATTGCATTATTGGTCTTTTGTTATTCATTTGTTTTCCTTTATTAGAATATATCTCCTCTGCACCTATACATGATGTGCATTTAAATAATCACACTTCAACTCGAACATTTCTCCTTTTAGTGCAGTATAACCACAGCAGCAGAACCACTCTCGTAATTGTATTTCATATTTTGCTATTATGTATTTGAAGTAGCACTTGACTTTACTTCGTCTATTCAGGTATCTCAAAAGGGTCAGAACCTTCTCTGAAGCATGAAGGTTCGATATTGAAGCATAGCCTACTTAATTATGAAATTACTGTTGGGTGGCTCTCAGAGCTCAGGGTGGAATTATTTATTTCTTTAACGAGTCTGCTGTCTAGTAAATAGGCAGAGGTTGTTAGAGGTGTTAGTTGTGGAAATTTCAAAAATATAAATATGGTTTAAACTCAGTTTTTTCTATTTCTAAAATAAAATAACCCGCCCCCTTAACTCTGACAGTTTAACGTTCCATTTTGTTCCATTTGTACACTGTAAGAGTTACAGACTTGCGTGGGTCAAGTTACCCCTCCAAAGGAACCCCCAGAGTCCCTGGAATCCACTTTGAGAACCTGGTTTATACCACCTTCATAATCACTTTGTGACAGAAACCTGTATGCCAAACGCAGCACAGATTCCTGAATCCTGATATGCATAAAACAAAGCACACCAATCAACAATCTGCACGGCTGTTGGTCATGGGCTTGATGCAGGGGAAGAATCTTCACTTATAAGCCGTGGGAAAAGATATCCCATGGGACTCCGGAACCAATCAACACAAGTGATTAAACCTCATGGATAACAAATGTGAAACTCCTCACCCACACACACACACACACACACACACACACACACACACACACACACACACACACACGCACCCACCACCCAGACCAGAGTGCACACCCACCCAGACCAGAGTGCAGACCAAAGCATCCCTAATTGCCATGATTTAATAGGCTCTCATAATCCTCTAAACATTTAAGGTCAGGAATGGTCTAGAAGTTGTTAGTGCAGTTAACAGCTGATGTACTGTAGATAGGCTTCATTAATTATCTCTGACAGGAGGCTGGAGGAACTTGCTTTTGCCCCTGTCTGTCTGTCTGTCTGTCTGTCTGTCTGTCTGTCTGTCTGTCTGTCTGTCTGTCTGCCTGTCTGTCTGTCTGTCTGTCTGTCTATCTGTCTAACTATGTATCTGCAGCTAATCCTAAAAAGCACCAGACCAATCAGCATCATATCACTTGTTCTGTACGACAATTAGCAGCTTTCACTGAAATTTGTACACAACACATAAAAACATGAAGACAAGAGCGATATGATGTCCTTCATTGTTCTGCTTAACCATAGCCAGATTCTAAATTTAGTTTCAGGTTTTGACTGATGAATTTTACACACTGCAAGCAGACCAAGACTCAATTCCTGAATACTTGACCCAAGGAAATTGGGCAATTTACCCATCATTTCAGAAGCTGAAACTAAAGCAAAGTACTTGGGATTTTCCGCTCTGTGTCCCAGCATTCTCAAGATTTGCCTCAAAATATTTAGCTTAGTTTTGCCTTCCTTTGTGGTTGCCCATGGCCCCTGCAAGTTCTGTATACTCTAATTAGAATAAGTGGTTGTTATGTCTGGTCACTACAATAAGGCCCTCCCCAATCGACCAGCCAGCAGGCTAAGTCTGGGAGACACATGGGCGCGTGCACGCATCCGCCTGGGTGACAGCAGACTGCTGGGCGAGCGCTGGCGCTTTGGCATGGGATCAACTTTCCCTTTGCGGTCTAAAATAAATATTGGCACTTTGGCTAAAGTGTGTGCAGTGTACAGTGTGTCTTTGTATTTTAAAGACTATTAATGGGAACAACTTTGACCAAAAAAATGCACAGACATGGTTGGTTGTTTAAGTTGGACAAAATGTGGCTGTATTTTCCCAAATATGGAGATGACTGACGTCTGACAGCATAGATGTTTGATGTCATAAACCACATGAGAGTGAGACAATATGTCCATATATGGGCATTCCCAGATATGGGCTTAATATCGATGACATCCGGGATCTCCGTATATGGGCATAAAAGGGACAAGGAGGGAATTAATTTGCAACATCATTGTGATGTCAGAACAGGTCAGCTATATCCTTCTGCTGAGCTGGGATGAGGTGTCATTGTGATGTCAGAAGAGTGACAGACAGACAGACAGACAGACAGACAGACAGACAGACATGAACTGGATGTTTTCATAAAAAGTATGTAGGCCTAAGGTGGATGAGAAGTTGACTCAAGGTCTCCAAGGTTGTGAGTTAAAACGCCACTCTTACCTGTCTTTATCTACTGCATAAAGTTTGAAAGTCAAAAAGAACTCCAAGATGATACATTAAAAGCAGGTGGTGTCTCAGTGGATTAGGAGAGTGCTTGGCATCTCTAAGGGCTTGTGAGTTCAAAACCCCACTGTCTGTATCTACTGTCATTCCCGCTTCTCATAGTTCTTCGACTTAGAGGATATAATACCGGATTGACACACAGGCTAACGGAGCTGCAACCTGAGGCACCAAGCTCTGGGGGGTACCAAACCCCTGGCCAAAAACATAATTAACTGAATATGAATGGGCTTTAAGGATCTGGAGGGGTTATATAGTGATTCCTTCCTTGGCCTACTAATGCCATCCAACAGCTGAATATCCGCTTTCTAACACCCAAATCACACAGCCAGCACCAAACAGCATATTTTGCCATTGCTATATCTGCTACCCTTATGTGCAGCAAATCCCTTGACACTGTCTTCAAATGCAATAAAAAGGTTTTAATGGGAAATCACAACGTTTCGGTCTGTTAAAGACCTTCATCAGGTTTTATTCATATGATACCTGTCACCTTAAAAAGGTGTTGTCACATCAGTTTGAGAGAGAGGATTTTTATTTTAAAAACAAATCTTTTTTTAAACATGGTCAATTAAATGAAGTTAGCTAATTACATCTTGCAGATAGTTCTACATTCATTAAAACTCTGAGCTCTGACTGGGGAGAGAATCGGGGAGATGGATTATTGCTCTGGGTCTAATGATCCTTATAACAATGTCCTGCAATCAAAATATGACAAAATATTTGTCATTAAAATGTATGTTGACATGGCACACTGACACTCTAGAAAATAATAACGTGGCACTTCATTTCAAAAAGGTAGCTGACCCCTGACATACAGTATATGTGACCTGTGAACAATATTATTGTATATGTACAATACATACAGTATTTGCTCTATCTGTCCAACCCTGCTCTATTTCTCTGTTCCTCATAGGCTATTAATTGGATAATATCAACATTTGCTTCACTATCACTATGCTTCGGTTATTACAATGTTTGTGCCAGTACTGATTGAGAGGAAAGATTGAAAAGCTTTCAGACAATTCTAATCAGTATCATATAAGCATCAGTGGTTTTTAAGCCCTCTAATTAGAGAGAGGGACCTGCAGAGAGATTATAATGGAAATAATTCACTATGTACTGTAATTGGTACAAAAACAGCTATACTGTAGGCAAACACTGACATTCAATGTCTGCTGAATGTCATCTTTACTGTCTGATTAGCCTGCTATAGAAAAGGCAGCTCTCTAATGACTTCCAGATACACTAACCTTGAGGTATTTTAATTACGTATGTACAGTATGTATGTATGTATGTATGTCCTTCAAAGCCTAGCCCAGCAATAATCACTGTTTGAAATTCTATCCAATTTAGAGATGGGGGCCTTTAAAAACAATGCTGTATAAAACTTAAAACATTTGGAAATGTCCTCCTAAAACATAGCTTCACTAACGATTTTTGTATCAGCCTCTGTAGCAGATACAGTAGAACCACGAGAGAAACGTGTGAGATTCAAACACAAATATTTGTAAATTTCCCTAATAAATGTCACAAATCTAAAGCTGTGGCAGGTGCACTTCCTCTGTGTGCCTCCCTTGGCTGTGGGTGCTAATCTTACAAAACACATGTTAACTACAGTAGGATGGGGCCATGCGCCCACAGGCTGCTTTTTTCTAGTACAAATACTACAAATAACCATACGCCTGCTCCACTGGGTGTGGGTGTAATAATCTATTAAGGTAGGCTGATAAGTTATATAGGCCTATATATCTTTTCCGTCTTTTCTGTGTGTGCAGGCGTGCGTGCACGTGCGCGTGTGTGTGCGCGTGTGCGTGTGTAAAGTGGAAGACAGATGGGCTCCAGTGATGCTTTATTAAACTGATCTGATAACTGGAGATTGTTTTCTGTCGACAGAGGAAGGGAAAGACAAACAGAGACTGTGGAGAGAAAGGGAGACATACTGTATAAGTCATATAGGACATAAACACAATGACAGAAGAAGGACTCAAACATTTTTACTTTCACTTAAATGTGCCATGTTGTGAGCTTTTAGGCCTGCTATTTTTGAATAGCTGAAATATAAAGTAGGGCTTAATTGGTTAATGTACAGTGTGTTTTGTAAAAAATATTGTAAATCTAAAAACCAACTTCAAATAATTATGGTAGCGTAAAAAGCACTTTATTTGCCTCTGTGAGATGTTTTGAGTATAAAATAGGGCTTAATTGGTTCATGTATTTCTTGTAATATAGTAATAACAGCCCTCTGACAAATACATGTAGTGGATATTAAAAAGTACAATATTATATATATTATATATTATATATATATATATATATATATATATATATATATATATATATATATATATATATATATATATATATATAAACAACATTGAGGAAGGAAGCCCAAATAAGCATCTACACTTTAGAAAAAAGCCCCCAAAAAACCCACAACCACCCTAACCCTAACCCAACTTGCAAACAACTTTACAGAAAAACCACCCTAAAGTCACTTATAATAAGCAGACATGGCAACACTGGCTTTGACGTATGTTTTGTTGCTTGTGATGTATATTTAGTTCCTTCTCTCCTCTGCTGATGTCCAATGAATACACAGAAAGAAAAGTGGAGTGAGATGGAAATAGTGGCAAGGCAAAGAGAAAGTCATTTGCAAGTGTCTCTCCTGTCACGTTGTCATGGGGAGAAGCAGTATGTTTCATCCTTATTGATGCAGTATTGTGTACAACATACAGTCAGATGCACACATAGACATCAAAGGGGGCTTGAGGCTTTTATCCGTCTGTAAAAGTGCCCTCTCCAGACTATGAATGCAGTTTTTCTATGGTGAAAGACATGCAAATGCCCCCTTTCCATGCCATACATGAATGCAGCATTCAAGAGAATTGCCTTGTCCAAACTCTCTTGAACTTGAATGCAACATCTTATGTTGAAAGACTTGCCCTCTCTGTGTAGAAATCCATGCCGTAGGTATGCCACATCTCCAGTATTGACATGATTATGCTCAGTTTAGTGTGGTATCAAGTACCGAAAATTGCAGACCTCCAAGCTCACAACGAGTCACGCTGCGATGCGTTGTGAGCTTGGAGGTCGGCTATTTTCAATATTTTCACCAAAAGGCCCTTTTAGAAATATCAGGGACAAGCAGTATCTGTTTCATCCTTATTGATGCATTATTGTGTACAACATACAGTCAGATGCACACATAGACATCAAAGGGGGCTTGAGGCTTTTATCCGTCTGTAAAAGTGCCCTCTCCAGACTATGAATACAGTTTTTCTATGGTGAAAGACATGCAAATGCCCCCTTTCCATGCCATACATGAAGGCAGCATTCAAGAGAATTGCCTTGTCCAAACTCTCTTGAACTTGAATGCAACATCTTATGTTGAAAGACTTGCCCTCTCTGTGTAGAAATCCATGCCGTAGGTATGCCACATCTCCAGTATTGACATGATTATTATGCTTAGTTTAGTGTGGTATCAAGTACCGAAAATTGCAGACCTCCAAGCTCACAACGAGTCACGCTGCGATGCGTTGTGAGCTTGGAGGTCGGCTATTTTCAATATTTTCACCAAAAGGCCCTTTTAGAAATATCAGCCCCTGCCTCTCTAACATTCTCTGCACCTCCTTGTATACAGTATATCGTTGAGGTCAGAGCAGAAACCTTGTAGGCCACTTTTATTTTTGGAGCCGTGTGCAGAGCACATGAGCTCCCTCTGAGTGGCAATGTGTGTCCTGTCTCACCAGAGTCTGTGTCCAGTCGAGAATGAACAGGATCTGCCCATGCGCAATTCTTTGGATGGGATTTATGTCACTTTGAAGTGAGCCGATTTTTTGGATGGGATTTATGTCACTTTGAAGTGAGCCGATTTTTTGGATGGGATTTATGTCACTTTGAAGTGAGCCGATTTTTTGGATGGGATTTATGTCACTTTGAAGTGAGCCGATTTTTTGGATGGGATTTATGTCACTTTGAAGTGAGCCGAATCTCTGGGATCCGTTCTTTTCAAAGAGCCGTTCAAAAGTTATTTATTTTGTAAATACTTTGTAGATTTTGATTATAATTACAAATCACTTCAATCAAAAACATAGACCTGGAACTGCTCAAATTCACGGCTCCACTTCGAACCGAGGTTTGATTTTTCTTCATTGATTAATGCCCTACTTTACAATAGTGTCGCACAAAAGTAGTTAAACTAGATATTTTCACTAAAAGGAGCTGTTTAGGACGTTTCCACCCGACACAGCAACACCACGGTATGTTTTTTTTCTCTCATTGCACTTATTATGCTATGCTGATGGCATCTCCTTATTTATCTTATCTTAATTTGAATTATTTACAGTTGTCATGGCAATACCACTGTATGATACACTGGACATATACAGAAAAAGAAAATCGAAGTAATCTTTTCTTCCCCTACTTCCTCTATACTTACCATGCTCCTCTCCCCTCCCCTCCCCTCCCCTCCCCTAGTGCTATATTAAATCAGTTAAGGCTGTGTTCAAGGTTCACTGCCAACACCATCCCACTCCCCACTTACTCTTATAGGGATTGATGTGCCATGTGTTGCCGTACAGTACCTCCATGGCCCAATAAAACCGTATCTCTAAAAATACGGACTCAAATGATTACATTTTAAGCACCATTCCAGTCCATTACTTTTACCAAACAATATAGATTAAGACCGTTGGTTTAGTGTCAGTGGCCAGATATAATCATTTCAGAGAGATCTTGCTGCGTGTGAACACAACTCTACATCGCTAGCCACAACTCTGCATCGCTATAGTCTTATAGCCACAGCAGACAGGTTGCTGCCGCTACAGTCCTGCACAAAAATGCAAAATGCTACCCAGGCTCCAATACACACCCACTGGACAGAACCTTTCTCCACACTGCTGTCCGGGTGTGGAACAGTCTACCAGAGCCTGTGGTTGATTCCATCACAAACAATGGCCTTCAAGCCTTTACAAACGCTGAGTTCATAGACATCTCCTGACCACCCCTCACACTGACTGTTGAGCTGCAGTGAACCGTATGATTGGCTAATGGATACATTATCTTACTTGGCTATTGTTCACAATAGTATCTAATAATACAAATATAAAAAGGACACATGGCTCATGTTACCTGGTATTTAAAGTATAATTCTACAGTGATACCCACTCGGGCATCACTGTGTTTATGTCTAGCCATCAGTCCTACATTCAGCGTCTACCTGTTCAAGCGTGTTGGTTTTCTTTGTGCCATGCACTCTCACACTCTTGGTTAACATCTTATCAAGACACTTATCAGTGATTGACCATGCGGGAACAAGACAGGGCACTCGGCCTGCTGCCTTGGAACTGTTCTTCTGGAACAAGAGATGATTGAACCACCACATCCTACAATGAAGTGACCTTCGCACATGCACTTGTGTGTGCGTGTGTGCGTGCATGTGTGCGTGCATGCGTGCGTGCGTGCGCGTGTGTGTGCGCTGAGCTAACGTGTAATGTCTTTGCCATAGAATGACTAGCTGACTGAAAGACTTGTTAACCAATACTGACAGCACAAGCATCCACCCATCCACATGCGCACGAGCGCACGCACACGCACGCGCGCGCACACACACACACACACACACACACACACACACACACACACACACACACACACACACACACACACACACACACACACACACACACACACACAGAAAAGGAATACACAGCATACTGTGGGTATTCCAAGAGGCAGGATTAATTGATTCATTTGGCTATAATCTGGTGTTTTGTATTTCAATCTGCAAAAGTGAACTACCAATTGTGTGTTGGTAATGAAACTATATATTGTGGATTACGATCAAATCCTGAAGAGAAGATCACGGGCACATGAATCAACTTTCTAAATTGCTCAAGTACATGGTCTGTGAATTCGGTTAGCAATAGAATGGTGCACAGTTCTTACGTTGTAGAAACAGCAGATGGTCAGTGTCTGACTCGTTCAGTAGTCCAAGTGAACTAATAGTAAGGGAAAGTTGGCCTATTGCTAGACCAATCTGGGAACTAAATCTATATCACTAGCTTTCTTCACAAATATGTTCATAAAGGTGTCTACTATCACCTCTGAACTTTGTCAAACCCAACTCCCTTGACATACTTTGTGGGAGCCAATCAAAGTTGGGGTTATCGGGATACCCAGGGCCTGGGATTAAAGGGCGAAAAATAAAAATGGCCAATATGAACGTATGAGGTGTGTAATTAGGGTATTGTTGGGCTGCTGAATCCCTTCCAACCATTAGTTATCAGTAAGAATTACTCCTTGGCCATAAAAAAAGGCCTAATTGGCTAATTCGAGTTCACCTGTGTCCTGTTAGTCCCTATGTTTTAAACTCTTTTGAGTGTTCCTTGTCAGATTGTATCATGTTATCCTGTGTGTCATGATGTGTGCTTACCCACCCGATCTTGAATAGTTTTCATGAATTCAAACCCTACTCCAACTTTTTTTTATTGCCAATATTATATGTCTCATGGACACACAAAAGTAGGTGTGGCCTATTTTATGGCCAAGGAGTCATTTTAACTGAAAACGAATGGTTGGAATGGATTCAGCAGCTGAAAAATACCCAAATTACACACCTCATACGTTCATATTGGCCATTTTTGATTTCTTTCCCCCTTTAATCCCAGGCCCTCGGGATACCCAATAACTTTGATTGAATCCCACAAAGTATGTCAAGGGAGTTGGGTTTGACAAAGTTCAGAGATGATAGTAGACACCTTAATGAACATATTTGTGAAGAAAGCTAGTGATTTAGATTTAGTTCCCAGATTGGTCTAGCAATAGGCTAACTTTCCCTTACTATAAGTCCTATTATTATTAACAGTTCCCTATCCGTTTAGCTTTCTCTGTTACCATCAATAAGGGTCAGGGCCAAGAGAATGAACGAGTTGGCATCTACTTGCCTCAACCTGTGTTCGCTCATGGCCAACTCTACACAGCCTTCTACAAAGGTTGTAAAAGTTTTCATTGTGGATAATGACAAGGGCATTACAGACAACATTGTTTATAGCGAACTACTTTAGCATAATGAGCATAAAGGGAAAGGCAGAGATGTCCATATATGGGCATAAAATGGACGCACAGTCGCACACAGACACAGATATATCCATATATGGGCATAAATGCACACAGATGGTCAAAACGGGTCCTATGACAACAGGCATAATGGTGTTTGCATTAAAGGTGGGGCATTCATTCCCTATTTACATCATTTCCGAGCATGCCAGGCTCCGACCTAGACGCTCGGCCACCCGAAAATAAAGGGGAACTGACCATAAGTCCGACCTCTCAATAGTCCAACTTAGGGGTTAGGGTTAGGTTTAGGCATAGTTTTACTGAGGTTAGGGTTAGGGTTGAGGTTAGGGTTAGGCATAGTTTTACTGAGGTTAGGCTTAGGGTTAGGTTTAAGCTTAGTTTTTCTGAGGTTAAGGTTAGGTATAAAGTTGGAACAAGTACTATAATCACACTAACAAAACAACCGAAACAAACAAAGAGGTGGAAGGCCACATTTCAATGAGAGTTGAAGGCTGAAATGGCTTTGTTAGACCAGGCAGGAATTACAGCATCAGAACATGGTGGTTTAAACAGGTTATTGTTATGCACAGGGGCAAAGACTGGATCTTAAAGTATGAAGGCCGGCTTGCTGGTGTGCAAAATCTAATTCGAGTTCATGACTACAGGGTTGGTACTGATATTAGTGGTGGTTGCAGGTAATTCATACATAGGCTGCAGGAGTGGGATGCCCAATTCACACCAGCAGCGTTGGTGCCAGTTCACCACGCTAAATACAATAAATTGGTCAAGGTTATGAGTAATAGCTTGTCACCATTTGTGACTATCGAGGTGAAGAAACAGACAGTATGATTTAAACTAGCAGCTGTAGATTGTGAAATGAATAAATACTGTGCAACTACAAGACCTATTTATTGACCAAAATTACTAGGTCGCTTACAACGAGCTACAGGTTGGGCAGAGTGGGCCTCAGTGGCCTGATTCACTCACAGCACCGCCGCACCTGTGGAGAGCAAAGCAGCCTGTTGCACTTTTTGAGTTTCGTGATAAACAAACACCCGGTGGAGGACAGTAACAAGTACTTGCACTTGAGTACTGTACTTAAGTAATAAATAAATAAATTACGTCTTGAGTACAAATATTGTACTTTAGACTCCACTACATTTCTCGGAAGGGAAAAAGTACATTATGAACTAACTACTCAGTGATATTCAACTGGTGACAAATCCGACCCCAGCGGAGCTTAATTGTGGCCTCTGGAACACATTCCATATTCCGATGTCAAAATTAATGTACAACATTATTAGATGGTTGGTTGTAAAGAATGACTATTTTGAATGTTTTTCATGACTGTTAACCGAAGCTCCTTAATGGCTAACCAACCAATAACCGAATCAAATCCTGTTCAGAAAGGAGGAATGTATGGGACTATACTGCATTTGCAGTCAAGACACTGCTACAAGAACCCAAATGCGGGTGAATCTAATTTGTCATTTTAGAGGTATTGAAAAGTCTTTAAAAATGTGTAGATACCCTCTATACACTTAAACTATACTGCATTTGCAGTCAAGACACTGCTACAAGAACCCAAATGCGGGTGAATCTAATTTGTCATTTTAGAGGTATTGAAAAGTCTTTAAAAATGTGTAGATACCCTCTATACACTTAAACTTTATGTTGGTTTGTTTACTGTTGAGTGAGGAAAGTTTGTTTACTGTTGAGTGAGGAAACAACATTGCAAATTAAGTTAATCACCTGGGGACCCCCCAAAATGATTTGGCGACCCCCCTGGGGGTCCCGACCCACAGGTTGAGAACCACCACTTTAGAAAACATGGAGACTGGGAAGCTGTATTCTGGCAGCTAGGGGGCAGTCCTGAGACAGGCATTACATGTGACATCATGGTCCAAGTACATTCCATGTTTGTGATTCCAATAATTCAATCATTGTGTTTTATCAGTACTGACTGTGCTTCCATCTTACACTGCAGGAGCAAAAGGCCACGCACTGCAAAGGTGAGTGGCTGTGTGTTATACTGAATATGGTTATTATATTATTATTATTATTATTATTACCATTATTAAATAGACAGATGGCTTTTCAGAGGACAGGGTTACTTGAGGACATGGAGATTCACTTCTACATAAACTAGTTTATCAACGTAGCTTTAATAGTTGTGGTTTCCATGAAGCTGAAACTGGTGCTGCAGACTATGTTGATGAGAAAGTGTTAGGTGTGCCGACAATGGGAAATACTTTACAGTCCAAACAGATAATTATCTCCATGATGAATGATTAATGAGTGTCACAATACTTCTCACATGGCATGGTATGTAGCTGGTATGTGACGTGGGTGTAGATTAGAGATTAGCCGTTCTGCTTTTTCCTCAAGTTGAAACCTGTTTGTGCGTATCTGTGTGTGTGTGTGTGTGTGTGTGTGTGTGTGTGTGTGTGTGTGTGTGTGTGTGTGTGTGTGTGTGTGTGTGTGTGTGTGTGTGTGTGTGTGTGTGTGTGTGTGTGTGCGTGCGTGCGCGCGCGCGCGCGCGCGTGCGTGCGTGCGTGCGTGCAAGATGCAATTCTGTGAAATTGCAATTGTGGTTGCCGTGACCCGCGTTACATTTACAAATTAATTCCCTTTAAGCACACAATTCCCGATGAAGCCGGACGATTTAACATAGGGCCCAAGGGCGTGCAACCAAAACTGTGGGCAAAAATTAGTAAATCTATCAGTCAAGTATATTTTCTTTTTTCATTGAGCCCGAGGCCCTACCCAGCCCGACTAATTAGCATACATTTTAGGCCCTACCCTACCCTAAATGTCAGGTCGGGTTCGGGTAGAATTTGAGAACTCTAGTTGATATAATGAACCAACTTGGCTACAGCTTGATCTGGACATGGAGTGGTCCCGATGTGTAACCCTACACAAAGGTGAGGATTAGGGTCATTTCAGATAATGTCGATGTCATTTTCTCAGAGGATTCTACTGAACCATCAATGAGCATTAGATGATCGAAATATGAACTAATTGCTTATTTTATGATGTTTTATCCAACCAGTAATCTTCATTGAAGCATGAGACTAACGTGATGCATCAGGACACATCTAACTAGGTGTGACATTGCATTCCTTCAAATCCTGCCATGCTCTCTTAATGATCTAATCACTCATCATGTACACTATCTGTTCCATCTGTCAGGTTTATTCCTCTGTCGTTCCATCAGCACGCACACCTTGCATCACACCTACTTATGGAGTCACAACAATGTTCAAAGACTTTGTTTCTTTCAGGGAAACCACAACTACTAAAGATACCTTGTCAGAAAACTAGAACTGGTAGAACTTGATCCCCTCCTGTCCTCAAGTAACTCTGTCCTTCCGTTTCATTTGTACCATCGCGCATACTTATCCTAAAATAAATAAAGATCATAAGCATTTTTAGCTTGCTGTTTAGCAGAAATTACATTTTAAAATAAGTTTTCATGAATAGAAATGAGAGCTTCTACTCAGATTTCAGGAGCTGTAGTTCCAGACTCTATATACCATTCGGAGATTGTGGAATATTTGTCTGGCTACGCAAGACTAATAAATTAGGGTCTGAAACTGGAGTTTTGACATAGAAAAAGATGAGCATTGATGACTGAAAAAAACAGCATTGATGACTGCTTCTTTCTTACATTAATTACTTTTCCCTATAGCCTGTAGTCTTTTTTTTAATCAGTATTTTCAGTTTTAAGCAGAAATTATTGGGGACCCTGAAAAATATTAATATATTTAACTGGGGACCCCCCACGCTGATAAGCACTTAAATTGGGATTATAGGAGTTGAGGCGTTATTTAGCTGCAAAGGTGAGTGGGTGCGTATTATACTGCATATGGTTATTATGTTATAGGCAGATGGCTTTTCAGAGGACAGGGTTACTTGAGGACACAAGGAGATTCACTTCTACCGGCTAAACTAGTTTGTCAACGTAGCTTTAATAGTTGTGGTTTCCATAAAGGTGAACAGGTTGCTGTAGTCTATGTTGATGAGAACGTCTAAGGTGTGCCAACAATGGAAACATACTTGATAGTCAAAACAGATAATTATGTTCATGATGAGTGATTAATGAAGGCCATGACAGCATTGAAAGGAATGCAGTGTCACAATAGATTGATGCAAAGGTGCAGAGGAGGTCTTATGGAGAGGCTTATGATCATGGATTATGATTGTTGAGTGTTATTATAATTTAGTAGTTATTGTTACTATTGGACATTTTGAAACTTTCTCTCCACTGATATAAATCATCTTTACTTGTCCGGTTCAGCCTTCCTTGGTTCTCAACAGATGCCATGTTGTTGCTCTTTTCCACTGTGTTTTTTTTTTTTTTACGATTAGATTGTGAATATTCAACAGAAAATACAAATACAGTATAATCTGGACGCCTTAACGCAGTGATTCTCAACTTGTGGGTCGAGACCCCCGGGGGGTACCCGAATTATTGGGGGGTCCCCAGAGTATTAACTTAATGTGCAATGTTGTTTTCTCACTCAACAGTAAACAAACAAACATAAAGTTTAAGTAGAGGGTATATCTGCACATTTCTAGGACTTTTTAATACCTCTAAAATGTCAAATTAAACAAATTGTGAAATATTATAGACAGAAATCGTGAAAATAGACGATCAACATGCTCCCAACGCCTCGCAACGCCTGGCCTGCATATTTTTATTTAGACAAAGGTCACAAGACATGAGACAAGAACAACAAGTACAATAAAACAAAACAAATAACCCTCACACCCACCCACACACACACACACACACACACACACACACACACACACACACACACACACACACACACACACACACACACACACACACACACACACACACACACACACACACCACAATTTATTTTAACATTTAACAAGAACAGTATGACAGTACAGTAAAGCTAAATGGATAACACAAGTCTGAAGGCCAAGAGGTTCTAACTTAAAAGTAATTAACTATCAAACACTGAGCAAAATGGAAGCTTAACTCATCTAGTGCCTATCCCAAAGATTTCCGGGTGGTTATTTTCATCTCTGTGGTGCCTTCTAACTAAAATACTATACAAGATAAAAGCTCACTTTCTTTTGCAGGTGAAAGTAGGCATTCAGAATGCTGGCACTAAATGAGGACTATGAAGGCTATGATACAACAATAAACAACATGAATGATATCTTAATTTGACATTGCACCACATTAAAAAGGGGATAGAAGGATGAGGCTGGCAGGGCACTGTGTGTCAGGCACCTTGAACTGTGGGAACCAACACAAGGCATAGCAGTGGTTTTCTGGTGACACTGAAATATCAGCCATTTATGTTTCCCATTGAGATTTACAAAAATATTTATATCAATTATTTTAAACCTATAATCAAGCCACCCAGGATCCTGATTCTGTGTGTGTGTGTGTGTGTGTGTGTGTGTGTGTGTGTGTGTGTGTGTGTGTGTGTGTGTGTGTGTGTGTGTGTGTGTGTGTGTGTGTGTGTCACATTATTGTGCAGTAAAAATATAAAAGGTAAAATAATTAGAGTAAGCGTAAAATGCTGAACGGGAAGAGAGGAGACTGAGGGCAGGGACGCCCAACTCCTATGTTTCGTTCTGTGGTCAGTGATGGTGCAGTTCCCGTACCAGGTGATGCTGCCACTCGCCAGGATACTCTGGATGATGCTGTTCTAAAGCTCAGAGGAGGAATACAGACTGTGGGAGTCCATCTCTGACAGCTTTTTTCTCATCTATAGGCCTACATTTAGGGTGGGACATAGGCCATGCAGTTGTTAAATTCTGGGTGGTATTGGGGGGTGGGCTGTAGAGGGTGGTTGAGCTGGTGACATTATTGTCGTGGTGGAATATTGTAAAACATAACACGAGAACTACTGTAGGTGGTTGAGTTGGTGGTGGTAGCCTGACACTCGGCCTGAATGTTCATTTCGTTTCACTCCATTACTCAGTCTGAAAGCCCTTCCCGCAACAGCCGTTTCTGGGGTGGGCGTTGCCAAAGAGGAAGTCTTCGGTGATTGGTTCACCCCCTTAAAGGCAAGTGATGCAGTTTCCAAGTTGAAACCCACTGACTCAGAAAAGAGAAGTCTACTTGCAAAAACCTAAGATTTTCACTCACCTCATCTCGTGACTCTCCTCTAATGGTGCTGTACTCGTCATTGACTTGGGCAACAATTAACAAGGAAATATTTTTGTTGAATATGTATTGTGTCTGATAGCCTATATGAACCACTTCTAACCGGGATCTTAAGGCAACAAGTAACTTTAGTCCAGCGCTGCCCTCGCTGCCTGACTAATGAATGCCACCCTGCTCTGATTGGCTGCTGTAAGACCTTTGTCACCATTCTCCTCCCATATTTGGAAAAAAGATACATGAGGACTGTCTGTGCTCACTCACATGTATAAATCACTTGTTGCAACGGTAGACATTGATAAAAGGATTAAAGACTTCAGTTGCAGTCCATTTTCTTCCATTTGCAGCATCAACCTACACTTCTAATTCTTAGGTAAGTTATTTTTTTACTCATTTACAGTACAAGTTGTGTAATGAAAATGACATGACAATGTAAATACTGAGTATATACAATATGATGTTAAACTTTTTTCAGTTATTTTAGTAAACTTTTCACAGTTTATTTTGTTTCATTCAATTGAATTTAGTTTAACAATTACAGAAGTAAGATGAAGGTTTACTTTTCTGTTTTATTTGACACATTTTAATTTAGGGACACATGTATTATGTAGGTCAGTGGTTCTCAAAAAAAAATCACATCAAGGACCCCCAAATTGATATGTATTTGGCCACGGACCCCCAATTTAAAACATTTTGAGCAGAAACCCCATAACAGAAGATTTGTCTACGTAAAAATAATGCCAGAATACAAGCTCAACATGTCACAATATGAAACTCTGTAGATCATCAATTGTCAAATAGACACAAGACAATTAAATACAAATAAATACAAAAATTGTTTAAAGTATTGGCTGGGGACCCCCTGGAACCACCTCCATGATTCCAAGGGGTTACCAGAACCTACTTTGAGAACCACTGATGTAGATCCTTTATGTACCTATGTATGAAATACTTATAATCAATACTTATCTTATTTTATAGCTACACAATGGGAAACAAACAAGGGAAAAAACCAATTAAAGAGAAAGTCTTGGAACGTAAGAATGTTACCATTTTCAAATATATCTAAATAACGTTATGATGACAAACATAATTGAAGTGATTTTTTCACTTTTGTCCTCAGCTGAATGGAGAAAGGTTAACTGGGGGTAAGAAAACATATTTCTTAAATTGACTGAACACTTTATATCAAATAATGTGATAAAACAATGGTCTTTATTCATCAATATCAACATGAAACTAGAAAATATTGTTCCTCCGAAACAATTATGGGCTTGCTTTAAGTAAAAAAAAAACAATGGTATAATATAGCTGCAAGCAGTGATGAAGTGGCCAAGCCAGGAAAAAGTAGGAAAGGAAAAAGGCAGTGGAAAAAAGCAGGAAAAGCAAGAAAAGTGGGAAAAGAAATCAAAGAAAAAAATAGAACAGTGTTATTCCGAGAACAGTAGATTTTTTTTGGCCTCCTGGTGGCACTATAATAGGTCAATTTGAAAAGGGTGCCACGTGTTCTTGGGCCTTTCACGGCAATCGGACGCTGCATGCGTGATTTGAGGCATTTTGTTCAAAAAATATGTTATGCAAAAGTTGACCCGCGGGTGGCGCTATGGCAGGCCAATGTGAGAAGCGTGGCATCTGTTCCTTGAGGCTTTGTTCATGATTTGAGGCATTTTAGGACACTTTATCACTGCTTGCAGCTATATTTATTATTAGTGGCCAAGCCACACAGTGGCAAAGGCCACTCATTGATATTGTACTTCATCATTGTGGGCTCGCCTGAACACTCTAGATATTGTCATTATTTCTATACTATATTTATTAAGTGTGCCTGCCATGCAATGGCAAAACACTTATTGTACTCGCTCATACTTCGGTCGGTCGGATGGACGGACGGACGGACGGACGGACGGACGGTCATGTTCCCCAAATTTCGGCACGTATCTACTGCCGCACCATTTACGCCAACATGTTCATGGCATTTGGCGAAGATGTAGAGGGTTAGTCCAAATATCACTAAAACCATTCTTACCCCAATTGGCCAAAGGGGGGCGCTATATCATTTTGAGCAGTTTATGAAATGCTTAAACCCGTTTTTATTCTAGGGTTTATTTTAGCAATTTGCATGAAACATTCTACACACAATCTAATGACCTTTATCTAACATGCCTATGAAGTGCACACAAAAGAATAATGAAATAATAATAATAAATATAGCTGCAAGCAGCGATAAAGTGGCCAAAAACACCTCAAATCATGAACACAGCCTGCGATGTGCGTGAAATCTTGCAAGCACCTTCCCACTAGGTCAAGGAACAGATGCCACCCTTCTCACATTGGCCTGTTATAGCGCCACCAGCGGGTCAACTTTTGCATAACACATTTTTGGAACAAAATGCCTCAAATCATGCATGAAGCGTCCGATTGCGTCAGTAACGTCAAAACTGCCTGCGATCTTGACATTTTGTACTTTTATAGCCATTGTTTTTGGCTTGAAGCGAGCCGACAATTGTTTCGAAAGCTCGGCCGAGGCCCCGCTCTGGGTGGGACTCCGTCCCAGGTTGTCGGCGCAGGGTTGGGGAGTCTGGGCCCTCGACCCTCCGTGGGCCACAGACTGGGTGGGGGTAAAGGCTCGGGAAGCAGACCCTCCTGCAATCGAACCATAGAAACCGCTGGGGAGGGGGGGGGCTAGCCAGCTGGCGTCCCGGGACTGCAGCGTTGGGGAGGGGATCTCCGCCGCCGCTCGCTCCCAGCGTTTCCTCCTCATCGTCTGGGCTGTCGATGTCGCTGAGGTCGGCGTAGTGGAACCAGGTGAGCGGAGAGGCGCCGTGGGCCGAGCTCGGTCCAGCGGTCGCCTGCAGGTCTTGTTCCTCCCTGGATCGCACCCCCGTCGGGGGGGTCGAAGGCGATGCCCAGCAGAGCGGCGACGAAACCTGCCCGGAGATTCCTGTGTTCCGGTTCCATCGAGGCACAATCGGGGCAGGGGGGAAAGGCGTAAGCGCCTCTCTCCAAGTGCGCCCAGCCCAGGCACAAGTATAGCGTGTGCGAGTCCTTCGGTGAAAGAATGCTGCCACATTTCTTCTTCCCACATCACCGAAGGAGGGAGGCGTCGTCCCGGCTAGTAGCCATAGCCGTCGTTACCGTTAGCAGCAGAGGCCTGGTAGGGTGGACAGGTCCGCGGGGTATCCTAGACACGCTGGTCTTAAGGAAGGAGGGAAGGGAGGTAGCACCGAGCTAGGCTAGGTAGCTACCGTTAGCACGTTAGCTAGGTAGAAGTGCTCGGGGTTAGCTGGGTGGCTGATGGCACAGAGGCCTAGCTCGGCTAACAACAGCACACGGTGAAACAAGTCTTGTCCTTGAAGTCGAATCGCTGGAGGAAAGGTTCCAGAACCGGGTGGCAACTCCAATGTCGCCCGAGTCGATTGTCTCCGAAACGTTGAGATCCTCTGGAGAAAAAGCGAAAGAGGAGGAACGACTGGGCGTCACCGGCTTTAAGGGGGAGAGGCCCCAACTTGAGTGACAAGCCCTTCAGCCAATGATATTGTCCTGCGGGAGTTAACATGAGACGTTCCTGTATCTCTGCGCCGCTCGAGAGCGCCGCCCATAGGATGGAGTACTGATCTGACAGAACGAAGATAAACCATGACATTTGGTAGACTTGTACAGTTTGGGTCCCTGGACATTGTCTGATATGGAGCCTTACCCAAAATGCCCCTCCTTGATGCCTATTTTAATATCCGCCATTACCAAATAATGTATTTTGCATCATAACTCCTGAACCAAGCATTATAATACAAACTATGTGATGTCTACACCTATATGTTGTGATGGCCAAGGATTACAATGATATCATGTGCAGCATCATAAACTGTCCAGGTGAATAGTATCACAGTATTTTTGTATGTTGCATAAATGTTGTGTAGAGGCCAATTTGTGCTTTTACCTATAACTCCACCGATTAGTGTAAAACTTTGTATGCACACTTCCCAGAGGCCAAGGAAAAACCTGTGCCCTGCATTTTTCACATCTGCCTTTTATAGCGTCACCAGAAGGCCGACTTACAGTATGTAAAACACATTCTTCGATATTACTGCTTCCGATTTTATCCAAAAATCACACAAATCAGTTCACAGTATCTCTACAGTGATGTAATCATGACGGATATGCCCAATATCATATTCTATCTATAATTGGCTAACATTGAATTCCAAGGTTTGCAGGATTGCTCCTTTTTGAACACAATGTCTCAAATCATGAACGCAGCCTGCTATGTGTGTGAAATTTTGCACACACATTCCCACTAGGCCAAGGAACAGATGCCACCCTTCTCACATTGGCCTGTTATAGCGCCACCAGCGGGTAAACTTTTACAAAACACATTTTTGGAACAAAATGCCTCAAATCCCGCAAGCAGCGTCCGATTGAGGTGAAAGGCCCAAGAAGGCCAAAAAAAAACGACCTGACCTGCCGGAGACCTCTTCGGAAGAACACTGCTTCTAGTTTTGCTGCTTTTTTGCTTTCCTGCTTTTTCTGGCTTGGCCACTTTATCGCTGCTTGCAGCTATATTTATTATTATTATCATTATTATTATTATTTGTGCACTTCATAGGCATGTTAGATAAAGGTCCTTAGATTGCGTGTAGAATGTTTCATGCAAATTGCTCATAAATCCCAGGATAAAAACGGGTTTAAGTGTTTTACAAACTGCTCAAAATTATATAGCGACCCCCTTTGGCCAATTGGGGTAAGATTGGTTTCAGTGATATTTGGACTAACCCTACAGTATTTCATCATGAAAATGTGACTTTGCATGTATGTTTTCGAGGCAGAAGAATAATTTACAACTGCAATATTCATTGAATAATTAAAAAATAAAGTTTCAATTAAAAAAAAAATCTGATCAGACAGATTTTTAGATATTGGTCCAAAGTTCATGTAAAAAGGTTTTGTGCACATGATGTGAAAATCCCAGGATAAAAACGAGTTTAAGCGTTTTACAAACTGCTCAAAATGTCGGAAAATCTAATGGCGGAGCTTACTTAACAAAGACAGAGATGTGTTCCTCTTGAGTCAAGGTATCGTTTAAGCAAGTTGCATGTCTTCAAGCCAAACGAGGCATGACTTATGCCCTTTAAAATGTTGAATTTTCAAACGCTTCACATAGTGCCCCCCTTTGGAAAATTGGAGATTGGTTTCAGTGATATTTGGACTAACCCGCTACATCTTTTCCAAATGTCATCATGAACATGTGACTTTGCATGTATGATTTAGAGGCAAAAGAATAATTTGCATAAAACTGCAATATTCATTGAATTATTAAAAAACATATTTCACATACAAACTTCTCACCCCATAGTCTGAGTAGATATTGGTCCAAAGTTCATGTGAAAAAGGTTTTGTGAACTTGATGCAAAAATCCCAGGAGGAGATCGATTTTTACTGTTTTTCATATCATTCAAAATGGTGGGAGATCTGAAGGTCAGAGGTCAAAAGTCAGAGTGGTAGAATTGTTCGGCATGAGGAGACACATACAGTATGTGCGTCCAGGTTTAATGGCTGTATGTCAAACAGAGCATGAGCTATACCTGTTCAAAGTTTGCACTTTCAAAGGCTTCCTACAACGCCACCCTTTGGCCAAGTAATAGCACATCTCCACAGTAAGCTGAACACATTAAAGTTTGAGTGGTGTTTTTCAGTGTAAATATATACCGTAGCATGCTTTCAATGAGCCCACAATAACGAGGATAACATACGTGTGCTCTAGTGATGCGCGGGCCGACCCGTTGACCGCGGGTAAGATTTCAGGCTCAATTGGCGGTCGGCGGGGTGGGCGACTTGAATTGAGCGTGAGCGAGCGAACCAGAGAGGCTTGGAGTGAGGTTTCTCCTCCGCTCCCTGGTGCGAGGACCATCCCAATTCCGCTCCTGTTGGGGCCGCGAACCACATTTTCCAACATTTGCGCCTCGCAGACAATCGCTGACACAGTCAGACACACAACGTGAGCAGAGCAGCAGAAACAAACAATTCAGGGTGTGTCGTTGTCGCTGATCAGGATTTCACTTAAATGTCTCTGTCATCCACACAAGTCACGTGTGTCAATTAAATTATATCAACAGCCAGTCAACGGACACGATTTGAAACGCAACATTCGCAAGTGTGCAAAATTTTTGACTGAATGAACCACGCTCACCTCGAGAATGAACAATAATACAATAATAATAACAATTTAATAACAATAAATGTGCAGAGACCCTTTATACACTTACTGTATACTGTATGTTGGTCTGTTTACTGTTGAGTGAGAAAACAATGTTGCATATTAAGCTAATCATGTTGTGTTGTGCCCCCCCCCCCCCCCCAAACTAATTTGGGGACCACATGATAATGTTGATTATTGCGATTAAAATATTGAATTGCAAAAGTGTTTCATTTATTATAATCCATTTCTATTTTACTTCTTCAGTGAGAAAGCCAGCCTCGTTGGCATGGTGAAGGAATTCCAACCTGCAAATGAGGACGTCAAACACGTCAGGATCATGCTCCATGGGCCAATAGGAGCTGGCAAATCCAGCTTCATCAACTCTGTCAACAGCTGCTTAAGGGGGAGAATGACCCATGATGCACTTGTGGATACTGTCAGTAACCACAGTTTCACGAAAAAAGTATGTAATATATTCTGATCCAATATCTCCTGGTGAAAGTGTTCAGTCATAATACATTTAAGCTTTTGTTTAATATGCTGTACTGTACACCTTAAAGAGAGTAGCACAATGGCCACTATTTTGTCCCAATTTAATTGTTAGGTAGTTGTGGAAATATTTGCCAATGCAACCAACAGCCCACTCTCCCCAAACTCCTCCTCCACCAGCTCGGGAATGACCGAGCAAAATCGGTCTGGTCCCTGATCTACATCACGTGATTCTATAAAATCCCATTGAAGCTAATGGGGAGCATGCCTTGGGAATTACAATATTTTACACTCTTTCAAATAATGTGAACTCATAACTTTCTTAATTAACATGACCAACAACGTAGCCATTATATAGGGAAACGGAGCATGCATCTGTATGCACTAGCCTGGGGGCGTGTCTCTTCGCGACGCAGCTCTTCAAGCAAGACACTGTAGACCAGCACGCCCAGAGATGGGCGCTCGTTTTGGTGTAAAATCCCGAAGTTTCCTCTGTGCTTGACTGTGGATGACTTTTTTTTCTCCTCTACTCCTGTTTTTTCCTCTTCCTCTCGATTCATGTGTTCTCTACATCTACACAAACAAGCACAACATTGGATTAACTCCCCCAAAATAATGTAGCCAAATGTTTTCCACTAGAATTAGAGTTAAGGTCCTTCACAAACACAAGTGACACGTGACGTCTCTCTTATGCTGCCCAGTCAGTGTCCATGCATATCCACTTTTATACACATTTGCCCGGCTGATGACATAAAGCAGCTGAATGGTTTTTGATCGATAAGCGACTCATTCTCGCACGGGCAGTACACTGTGTGCTCTCACAGACTGTCCATGAGCATGCGAGAATATAGGACGGGCAGTGGTGGAAAAGGTACTCACATATTTTACTTGAGTAAAAGTACTCTCATCTATTTCTCGCATAGACAGTAGCCTATAGGACGCCGCGCGACGCGCAGTGGCCAATGTACAACCTCACAATTGTGAGCTTGCAGATCGGCTATTTTCAAACAGCCAAGGTATTGTAGTAATCTCAGGAACCGGAGACAGAGACGTGATCCACGGTTTAGTGTTACGTTTATTAAAGGCACATTTCCAGCGTAATAATAACACGTAGCTTCTCAACGTTGTACATACAATCCACTTCCGTGTAACAACCACCACAACATGACGCCACTTCCCCCCAAAGTCCCCGCATCATCACGTGGCATCCGGCCACAGTTAAAGGGGCCGTTACACTACCCCCCCCCTTAGAAAAAGTCCTCGTCCCCGAGGACCGCTCAGGAATGTAGAAATAAACACAGCCTAAAGGCAACTTGGCATCAACCTGACATAAGCAAAAACTCAACACAAACCCCACATCAGTACAAAGGGCAGTGTGGGGTCAGGTGGGGCGAGAACCGGGGCCTCGCACAGGGCTCGCTTCAGCCCGAGAAATGCCTCCTGGCACGCCTCGGACCACACATAGTCTCTGTCCTTCTCCAGCAGCCTGTACAGGGGCGATGCAACCGTGGCAAACCCCCGCACATGCCGTCTGTAGTACGAGGCCAACCCGATGAAGCTTTTCAGCTGGCTCTGGTCGCGGGGGGTGGGCCACTGCTCCACCGCCCGCACCTTCTCGTCCATGGGGCCGATGCCATCTGCCCCCAACTGGTGCCCCAGGAATGTCACCTCCCTCCGCATAAAGCGGCATTTCTCTGGGTGCAGCATCAGGCCCGCTTCCTTAATTTTACCCAGAACCCTCCTCAGGGACCCCAGGGCCGCCTCGAAGGAGCGCCCGTGCACCAGAATGTCGTCCAGGTACACCAGGCACTCCTGGCGGGGCATACCAGCCAGCACTTTGTCCATAAGGCGGGCGAAGGTGGCAGGGGCGTTGCAAAGTCCGAAGCTGAGCACTTTAAACTGCCACAGGCCGCGTCCGGTGCAGAAGGCTGACTTGGGGCGGGATTCAGGGGAGAGGGGGACTTGGTAGTAACCGCTTTTGAGGTCCAACGTGGTGAACCACGAGGACCCCGTCACTAGATCCAAGGACTCGTCGATACGGGGGAGGGGGTAAGAGTCCTTAGTGGTCAAGTCATTCAGCCGCCTGTAATCCACACAGAACCGCCAGTCTCCATTCTTCTTCGGGACCATGACCACCGGTGCCGCCCAGGGGCTTTCGGAAGGCTCGATAAAGTCTGACTGCAGCAGGTCGTCCACGGCCTGGTCGCATGCCTCCTGACGAGCAAGAGGGAGGCGGCGCGGCTGACACTTGACGGGCCGCTCAAGTCCAGTGTCAATCACGTGCTGCGCCATGTGAGTTCTCCCCACCTCGCTCTCGCTCGCTGCAAAGCTGTCCTGGAACTCCGACAGCAGCTGTCTCAGCTCCTCCTGCTGCCGCTCCTCCAGGTCTCCATACTCCTCCCTCCACACCCCTCCCCCCAGGGACAGCTCACCTCCACCACCCCCCCCTCTTATCCGCAGAGAGGGGGCCGGAGTGACAGGGGAAAACACAGGGGCTAGAGGGGACAGCTGTTGGCAGGGGGCGTCGGGAAACATCACAGTCTCCCCCACCACAGGGTGAGGGGGGGCAGGGTAGGTGGGGTAGCTTGGCCACATGAAGGGGGGCGTGGGGACAGGGGGCACATAGGGGAGGCTCAACGGGGCAGCGAACCGTGGGGCAAAAGCACAGGGGTCGGGGCAGGGGAAGACAGGAACGGTGAACGGCACCTCCAGTGCCTGGACAGACCGGGCAGGGGGCAGCAGGCCAGCAGCAAGAGGGCCCATGGCAACGGTAGGACCCCCCGGGAAGCTAAGAGTGCCCCTCCCCATGTCCAACAGGCACCCCGTGTCCTGGAGAAAGTCCAGTCCCAGGATGCAGTAGTCTTGTACATCCGCCACCCACACTAGATGACGAAAGTGTCTGCCGCCCACACACAGCCACAGCAGCCCCTTCCCCAACATGGGAGCCAGCTGCCCTGTGGCCGTGCGGAGCTGCACCGCTGTAGGCTGCAAGGGTGTCCCGCTGGGCAGAACGTCCGGTCTCACCAGCGTCACCGACGACCCGGTGTCCACCAGGCCCGCAGTAGGCACCCCCTGGACGGAGACAGCGACGTGGCAGGAACCCGCTCCACTGGAACTCCCACGGATCCACCCCACCACGACCGGCGGAGTACTGCTGTCGTCTCCTCCAACGCTGCACTGCTGGGCTCCCTCCGCTGGCGGATGAGGCTGGGAAGGCGGCGGCCTGCTGTCGTCTTCTTCTAGGGGGAATGGAGCCTCCCCCCCCTGGCTGTGCTGTTGTGCTTCCCCCGCTGGACGGCACGCCCGGACTGGCGTCGTTGGGGAAGCAGTGGGAATAGGGGCCCGCATATCCCCGTCTATGCGGACCCCGAGGCGTTTCCCTGCCCCTGGCGAGCGGCAGGGCAGTTCCTCCTGATGTGGCCGGGCTGGCCACACCCCCAGCAGACCTGCGGACCTGGACGTGGTCCGCTTGGCCTCTGTAGAGTCACCGCCCGCAGCAGCTCGGTTATCTCCGCCGCCCACGCTGGCGCCTCCTCCCTGGCAGGGCACCCTGACGCTGACCTCACCGCATGGGGGCTCACCTCCTGTCCACCGCTGGCGGCCGCGCTCTGCAGACTCTCCCTCTCGATGGCCGCCTCCAACGCCTCCTGCAGTGACTTCGGGTGCTGAAGCTGCACCTGCATACGCAGGTCAGGTGGCGAGATGGCCCCGACAAACAGGTCAGTAGCCAACTCGCTCCGCGCGTCGGCGGATAGGTGACCGTAAGCCCGCCGCACCTGGCTCTCAATGTCATTAGCCAGCCCTCGGAGTGACTCACCAGGCTTCCTGCACTTCCCTCTCAGTTCATTTTTCACCAGTGCTGGCTGGGACCATGTTCCAAAGCGCCGCTTGAGCGCCCCCACCAGGGCGTTGTAGCACCGCCGCTGCTCAGCATCCAGAAGCAGGAGGCAAGACAGGGCATCTCCCTCCAAACACAGAGCCAACTGAAGAGCTTTGTCACTCATTGTCCATCTTCTAGCATCTGCTAACAGTTCGAATTGAGCATGGAAAGCCTCCCAATCAGAGTTACCAGTGTACTTGGGTGTCTTCACAGAGCCAGCTGACGGCGGTGCATGGGCGTCGTCATGGTAACCGCCCGACGCGGTGAAAATGGCGGGTTCCGCGGAGCGGCGACCCGCGAAAACGTGAGGGGAAGCCAGGGTAGTTGGCCACCCGTTCTGGAGTCAACTCGAGCCGCGGCACGTTCACTTCTTCCGACATACCGTATCGCGCTCCGTCCCGCCGTTCTTCTTTTATCTTCTTCTCATCCATACTGCTCGCCTAGCTAGCTAACACACTGAAGCTAACTAGCTAGCACACAACGGCACGTCTCCTCACCGACAAAGTCTTTGTTTGTTTTTCTTCTGACACCAGTGTAGTAATCTCAGGAACCGGAGACAGAGACGTGATCCACGGTTTAGTGTTACGTTTATTAAAGGCACATTTCCAGCGTAATAATAACACGTAGCTTCTCAACGTTGTACATACAATCCACTTCCGTGTAACAACCACCACAACATGACGCCACTTCCCCCCAAAGTCCCCGCATCATCACGTGGCATCCGGCCACAGTTAAAGGGGCCGTTACAGTATAAAATAGGGCTAAAGTATTTAATGTAGGCTATGTTTTATAATATTATAATGTATTTCGGTAGTAACTAAAGCTATCAAATTAATTGTAAAAGTACAATATTTGCCTCTGAGATGTAGTGGAGTAGAAGTAAAAGTATTGGAAATTGGAAATATCCAAGTAAAGTAGAAATACCTCAACAGTGTACCTATGAGTACAGTACTTGAGTAAATATAATTATAGTTACTTTACACCACTGTGGACATGTCCGGGCGTGCGGCGAACCGCGTGCACAAACAGTCACGCAATCAAACAGTCTGCAATGTATCTCGCAATGTATCAGAACATTAAACAATTATTTCATTAAATTGTTCACTCTTTCAGTGCAGACTGCAGAGTCCTGCAGAAACAGACAGAGGGGAGGGGGGTGACGGTCGGTCTGTCTGTCTGTCTGTCTGTCTGTCTGTCTGTCTGTCTGTCTGTCTCACTGACTGAGAACGAGCCGACGTAACGGGACGTCACGGAAGAGTCGTGGTCCCGAAGTAGATTGCTAATAACATGTTCATTATCATGACATTAATGATCAATACTATTATGAAGTTCCTATACAAGCTTAAACATGGCTCCATGTGGATTGCATGAAAATGACTGTCTTACAAATGTTACAAATGTTACAGGCACAAACCCATAAGATCCAAAAAGGAAACCCAGGAAACTTCTACCCCTTCGTGTTCACTGACCTCATGGGCCTGGAGCCTGAGAAAGAAGATGGAATTCACGAAGATGACATTAAATCGGCCATGAAAGGTCACATCAAGGACGGTTACACGGTAAAATTACTGCACGTCCAAGACAATTAATGCAAAATATTAATTCAAAACATATTTCATGACAAATTATTGAGAAAGGTATTTTTCTACCATGATGTCATATTTTTACCATACGATTTTTACATTTTTGTTCAGTTCAATCCTGTTTCACCAATTGAGAAAACGGCTCGTCTCTACAACCATGACCCTGCTCCAGAGGACAAAACGCATGTTCTGGTTTCTGTCATTCCTGCTGACAAAGTGAAACTCCTGTCCCCAGCAGTCATCGAGAAGATTGGACGCATCAGAGTTACAGCCAGTGAACTTGGTAAAAGCACATTGTAGCTTGATTATTTGTCCTCCTCACATGGTTAATTTCAACTTTCTGTAATCTTCCTATCAGTGAGGTTAAGAACTAAATATGATTAACTTTGTCTCAGTGCCAAACAAAATACAAAACAAAAACATGCTCTTGTTCAGTATGTTGCAATTAAAATGAATGTATGTGAACAGTAAGTAATATATACATTTATTTTACAGGCGTTCCACATATCTGCATCATCACCAAGATTGATCAGACCTGTGATGAGGTAAAGAATGACATCAAAAATGTCTACAAGATGAAGGCTGTGAAGGATAAGGTGAGACTACTGGAAGTGTTTTACAAAATATTGTTCAACTTTAATTGTAATAACCATCTACTGACCTGTCAATAATCTCAACACAGATGGAGGCATTCTGTTTCAAATCTGGCATTCCAATGTCCGTCATCTTTCCTGTGAAGAACTACCATGGAGAAGACGACCTGAATGATGACGTTGATGTTCTGATACTGAGAGCACTGAAACACATGATTAACTTAGGAGAAGACTTCATCTTCTCCTGCGTCGACTTCGGATATGTGGCTAGAGTGAGTAAGATTAAAGGGATAAGAAACCCCGCCTCTGATAAATAAGAAATACACATAAAAGAAAGATAGAACTTTCACTAAAAATAGAAAAGAATAGGAATCCAGGAGGTGATGAGGTAGTATGTTTCTTGCAGCTTTATTCAAAGAAGCATCAAAAACAAAGTCCAGGATAACGGCATAGAATCAAGTAGAAAAGGACACAGGGTCCTAAAAGCACTGACCTCGCCTCACGGCGGGCCAGCCTCAACTCAGCCCCTCATGTCAATTTAGTGTCAGGTTAAATACAGTATAGGAATACACAAATCATGGTCTAGTCAGACAGACAAATGGTTCAAACAGGAGGTAAGACTTGATCAAAGGACAACAATAGATCAAAGAAGTTTAGGCAAAGATACTGTAGGTGTGAACTCCTTGAGAGACAGCAGATAGGCTACAATCAACATAAGACAGACAGATATAACACCTCAATTGGGAGACAGTGCCACAGCTGCATGTCTACTGTAGGGTAGCCTGAGTCAGACTGATTAATTTAATGTCCGGAATATATTTTCACAGTTCATATTAATATAAATCAAAATACATACATTTGTTTAAACAGAAACCTATTTATCAGCCTCTTTATTTGTTTTATGGGATTTCAGAACATGAAAAGAAATCTGAAATGTAGGCGTGGTTATCTGCTGTTGTGGGGGGAGGGGGCGGAGTAATGCGTGCACATCATTGTGTTAGAACTATCAGAGAGACAGAGGGGCACTTGTTGCTGTTTCCATTTCGGAAACAATTTTTAAAACCAGCCATTGGAGGTGTAAAAAGTATAAAGATTCGGCAACTCCATGTTCTATAACCAGTTAAAATGGGCAAGTATTTTACAAAGAAGCTGTCTGAGCTTTTATCCATGTATACACTTTCTCCAGCTCTGGACTGTTTACCACGGAACCGAAGAAGAAGTGTGTGTGTGTGTGTGTGTGTGTGTGTGTGTGTGTGTGTGTGTGTGTGTGTGTGTGTGTGTGTGTGTGTGTGTGTGCGTGCGTGGTCATGACAGTGCACACACACACACACAACGTCCACACACGAAAATAGCAGATCTACAAGCTCACAACGCGTCGCGAAAGTGACGCGTTGTGAGCTTGTATATCAGCTATACGTAGCCGAGCCAATAGCCGTAGCAGCAGCAGCTTCTCATGTAAACACGTTGGTTTCGGCTCTACGGCTATTTAGCTCGGCTACATAGCTACGTAGCTGATATACAAGCTCACAAAGCGTCGCTTTCGCGACACGTTGTGAGCTTGCAGATCTGCTATTTTTCGTGTGTGGACGTTGTGTGTGTGTGCGCGCGCACTGTCACGACGCACGCACACACACACACACACACACACACACACACACACACACACACACACACACACACAGAAAATAGCTATCGGCGATAGCTTAGCGTCCCTTCTTCTTCGGTTCCGTGGTAAACAGTCCAGAGCTGGAGAAAGTGTATCCATGGATAAAAGCTCAGACAGCTTGTTTGTAAAATACTTGCACATTTTAACTGGTTATAGAACATGGAGTTGCCGAATCTAATCAACAAGTGCCCCACTGCGACAGCCCTACAGTCTATGCTCTGAACAACACAACGAGACGCCACAACGAGGGCAGAATGAAACCACGCCCCCCCCTTGATACAACTCTATATTAAACAAACGTTAATATTAATTAGATATGCCTACGTCACATTGCACAATAGAACAGTGTGAGCTAATATTTAATGAGTGGCGCGAAATATTTCTTTTCGACCTAGAAACTGGAAGTACACAGAAATTTCAGATTTACGCCACCTCCGCAATATATACATCAAAACGTGCAGCTCGGCCGGGAATGGTGTGCTATTACTTTTCTTTCCGATCCGCGTTACCATGGCAACGTAATTCGTAAAAAACTATGCGCAAAAAACTCCATTGACTTTGAATGGGGGACCCCAGAAACTTTGGCGCCACATAACTCTGCCATACTTTTGCCTAGCAACGTCATTTAAACTTTAAAATGCACACACAACTTTGGTCTTTTTCCGGCCAATAGGGATGAGCTGTAATTGATTAAGCCCCGCCCCCTCTGTAACAGGAAGTGCCCTTCGTCAAACAGGCAGTGCCTCTAGCCGCAAATTGCAACACTAGATTTTATTTTAATCGGATGAATCTAGGTTTGCAATACCTCCCATAGGCAGCAAATGCATCAAAACAGTTCTTTGCTATCTGATTGTATTAAACGACGTCTACCGTATCTACCGTAAACATGTTATGAGCCAGTTTCTAATCAAGAAATTTGGTTCAGTTGATAATTTTTTCGAAGTCCTGGAGTTTGGAAGCGCTCGTGGAAAATCGCTCAGCGGTCCTGTGACCACCTGGTTCTAAATGTCACATAATGCAGTAGGCAACTGGACGCTGCGTAATAGAAGACGAGCGCTTCCAAAGTTCAACACTTGGAAAATAAACCATGTCTGCTCGGATTTCTTGACAGAAAATAAATCATAACATGTTTACGGTAGATTTTTCTGAAACAAACACTTTGCAGATAGAAAGAGTAAATTCCAATCTTTCCATAGAGCCGCAATATTGGTGAGTTTGACGTCGTTTAATACAATCAGATAGCAAAAAACTGTTTTGATGCATTGGCTGCCTATGGGAGGTATTGCAACCCTAGATTCATCCGATTATAAAAAAATAGAGTGTTGCAATTTGCGGCTACTAGTGATGCGCAGATCGACCCGGTGCCCCCACCCGCCCGCCAACCCGCCCGCATGCGGGTGGGTGGGTCAAGGTTTTCAGATTCCATTGGCGGGCGGCGGGCGGGTGGGTTATCACCACTCTCATGTGCAAAAAATAAATAAGAATAATCACCTGTTCTTATTTGCCTTTTATTCTTAATAAGAGTAGGCCTATAAGAATAAGAATACTACGTTTGAATACGAGCACGACGAGCGAGCGAGTTTTAAAATGCGCCAGAGAGGAGCGCGCTCCTTGGTGCGAGGACCGTCCCAATTCCGCTCCTGTGTGGGCCGCGAACCACATTTTGCCAACATTTGACACAACGTGAGCACAGCAGAGAAGATGCACAAACAATTCAGCGCGTGTCGCTGATCAGGATTTCACTTATATGTCTCTGTCATCCACACAAGTCCGTTTATAAATACTTTGTGTCGGTTAAGTTATATAACCAGCCAGTCAACGGATACGATTTGAAACAAACTTTCGCAAGTGAGACGGATTGTTTGACTGAATGAACCAACCACACTCACCTCGAGACTCCAGTCGCTCCCATCTCTCCAATCTGGTGATTAATCAATAACCAACAGGATTTAATATTGTCCGTCTTTTGCTGTCTGTTTAAAGTGCGAGGCGCTGTATAAATATGATTGACATACAACCTGAAACGCCATTCTTACCCCGACGATGCCCCAGAGAGAATTAGGGTTGGGATCCGGAACCGGTTCTTCGGGTACCCGGTTCCGAAATTGAGGAACCGGAGCCGGTTCCATCATATTTTTATGACCGGTTCCTATAACGGGTCCCGGAATTTCTCATGAGCGTTCATTTGGCCCAGCTGTGTACATTGCAAGTGACTGTGGTGACGTCTTGCTACATGTGTGAGCGAGGTGGATACGCCCACTCAGTCAGAGGCAGTCAGGCAGAGCAGACGCCTACTGAACGACGATCAGAATGCTAGGCTAGCGTTAGTAGCGTCCTTCGAGACAGACGGAGCCAACGTTAGCACAGCAGCTAAACTACTCACGAGTGTGGTCGCACTTTACAAGAGAGGGAAAAAAGCGTGCAAAGTGCACGAAATGCAGTGCAATCCTTTCGTGCAAATGTGCAGTCTCCTAAAATCTGTACCAGTGACTGCAGCTGCTGCTTCACTTTCTTCAGTTAGCTGCTAACGGAGTAACCACGGCGCAATGTCCATTTCACTCGGCTTGTACTGCAGTTCATTCATGGTGTTCCATATGACGTACGCGACGTTTGTTTGAGGTTTTATGAATAACTAGAACTATAGCAACAGTCAGCAACTCACTCCTTTCAGCTTTCACGCTGGTAGCAGCTGGGATGATGACAACGAATGACTAGCCGATCTACAAGCTCACAGCACGTCGCGCGCGACGCGTTGTGAGCTTGTAGATCGGCTATTCATCGTGCCGTTAAATAACGATGTATTCTCCAATCTCCACTACTTGAACGTCCACCCTTAACCATGTATTCCATCGTTATTGTGGTTAAGTTGAAATAGTAGTTATACAAGTTGCTGTAGTAATCAGGGTATATATACAACTTCCGGAACCGTTATAGGAACCGGTTCTACCCGGAACCGATATGGGGGAACCGAAAAAGAATCGGACTCGGTTCAAACCAAACGGATCCCAACCCTAGAGAGAATGAACGTCTTTGAATGAATGTCTTTTAGGCTAAACCAACCTGGTCTCGCCTTTTTCTCGTAAAAATAGTACAGCTAAACACCAATTTGAACAACACGTTTGTTTATTTAGCCCATGACAATATTGTGCTACTGTAGACCTACTTCTGTAAAGCGACTTTGGGTACTTAGAGAGCCGTATATAAAGATGAGCTATTGTGGAGATGATATAATACCATCTTTTTTTAAATGCGGGTTGCGGGGCGGGCGGATTCGTTGATTTATATATTGTTCTGCGGGGCGGGCGCGGGCGGGTTACGTTTCGTGCGGGCTGTGGGTCGTGCGGGTTATGAAAAAAAGCTGACCCGCGCAACACTAGCGGCTACAGTGTCTCTATATCTTATCAACCGTTTGTCGTACAGACGCGTGGGTGGTGTCATGTGACTTGATTAAGAGTCCTTAACCTTAATTGGTGCTTCCTTCACCAAACAGGAAGTGCCCTTCGCCAAACAGGAAGTGCCTCTATATCTCATGAAGCGTTTGTCGTACAGACGCGTGGGTGGCGTCAGATGACTTGATTAAGAGTCCTTAACCTTAAATGGTGCTTCCTTCGCCAAACAGAAAGTGCCCTTCGCCAAACAGGAAGTGCCTCTATATCTCATGAACCGTTTGTCGTAGAGACGTGTGGGTGGCGTCATATGACTTGATTAAGAGTCCTTATTAACCATAATTGGTGCTTCCTTCACCAAAAAGGAAGTGCCCTTCGCCAAACAGGAAGTGCCTCTATATCTCATGAACTGTTTGTCGTACAGACGTGTGGGTGGCTTCATATGACTTGATTAAGAGTCCTTTACCTTAGTTGGTGCTTCCTTCGCCAAACAGGACGTGCCCTTCGCCAAACAGGAAGTGCCTCTACATCTCATGAACCGTTTGTCGTACAGTCGATAATGTTAAAGCTAATGCAAAAAATGCTAATGTTAAAAAATCTAACGCTAATCTAACGCTAATGCTAACACCAAAAAAAATCTAACGCTAATGCTAACACCAACCGCTACACAAGGTTGCACAGACTTAGCGAGCTGCAGGCACACTTAAAATTTCTTAGAAATTTTCTTTTCTAGTTTAAACAATAGTGTCCAAATACTGTTCATATTATTCTCTCACATCAGCACAGCACGATAATGATAAAAAAAGGCTCCAGGCATTTTTCATCAGCAACAACAAAATCACATTTTCCATTTAAATTATATCATACATCATATCCAGCCATAAAATAAATCCTCCCATATTCATCGACAAAAACAATCCATTGATACTGAAAGTTAATACAATTGTTTGATGCTGTCACCTCTAAGGTCCCTCTCTGCACAGAGTCCTCCCCCACACCCAGCCCGCCCTCGCGGACACAACACTTGTGCAACAGTTTGTCGTCCACAGCGCAGTACAAGTCATTTTCAATGTCAATGCTTTGACACTGCCACTTGGCTTTCAGACTAGCCATTTGGGCCAGTTTACAGTTCCAGCTCATCCGAGCTCCTTTCAAATGCCCTCCATAGAGCATCGCAGTTGAAGCCCCACCCCGTCCTCACTCTGGTGTCGGAAGCGTTTTCCCCATTCATTTCTTCCATAGACATTTCATAAAGTATTTATTTAAACGTTTTTAAGCCTTGGACAAAGCCACCTCGGCTGGAGGTTTTTTGAATGCAAAGATTAATTAGAAATCTGAAAAAGGGCAGGGTACAAGACTGTATACATCATTATTTTTAAAATTACGGAAACTACACTCCCAGAATGCATTGCGAATGACATTTGTTTCCTGAAATATAGCCCTTAAATCACGCTCAGTTTAGTTATCCAGGCCAGCATATGGCCTGAAACGTAGTGATTGTCATCTCTGTGGACGCTCTTATCGTCATCAATAACATAGTGCATCATATTTGTAAAAGAAAGACACGCTCACTGAGTTCTGCTGAAGTGCAATAATCTGATGGGTAGACAGGGGGCAGTAGCTACTTTTGCGGTAACCGCGCAGATATGTGAAAGAAGAAGAAGCTAGACCAATGACAGACGTCGATTTCACGGGATGTACATGTTTAGCAGTATGGAAAATGCAGTTCTTCAAGGTCCGCTGGCCTTCGCGCCGCTTGCAATGTCGTGGACAATAACTGTGACATATAACCATTGTATTGCTAAAAATAAGGAGGCTACTCTGTTTCCTTAACGGGACGGCAGAAGATCACTACGGTAGGAGACCCGGGCAGTACATTTGCGTTTGCCTTATCAGCGTTTGCCTTATCAGCGTTTGACTTAGCGGGATTTCCCCATATAGAACCATTTTACAACCACCAGCCTAGTGGTAAGTGTACATTGAATTGCTACGACTTTGTGGCTGATAATGAAAAACCCTATGGTCAAAATGAATGGCCAGCTTGCTTCTGACACCTCACTGCGATGCTCTATAGACAGTTTTTCATGCCATGTCTCAAACACCAATCTTCACAGCAACCTGATCTCAGCGCCCCCGACAGATCAGCTGCTGACTCATCATCCTGTTGTCTCCTTACAATATGCACTCCAGTGACCCTTATTGGCACACAGTCTGTGAGTGGCTTCTGGTTGGACAGAATTACAGGCCCATCCTGGCCCCACCGGGAGCGTGTCGCTGTTACTACGTTCATCTTTTCGACACTCGACTCTAACCCTCACCCTAACCTTAACCTCCGTGGAGTGAGTCGCTAACCCTCCGGTTGAAATGATGAGCGTTCGCAAAAGCGAGATTTCCCCGCCCCACCAACCAGCGGTTATGCCATGTAACAGCACCAAACAAACCCTGTACATGACTAAACTATTAAAAATTAAGCTGTCTGTTTATCAGTGTCATCGTTCAACTCTTGATTAACCTTTGTAATCATTTTTCTTAACCTGCAGATCTCCTGTTCAGTGAGAGCCCACATATAAAAACAGTGCATACATTTAAAAACATACATTTGAAACATACATTACAGTTAATCCATCATACAAAATCATTTTATGAACGCATATAAAACAAAAGCATTACAAACTTTCCAGTACATCCTACAACAGATATTTTCTTTATTGTCTTTTTGAACAGTGATTTCTGTGTCCGTTTGGTCATTGGCAGTGGCAAAATATTCCAAGTTTCCATTTCTCTGTATTCTACTGTGCACTTAAAATTTTGTTTCTGCTTTGGGAAGTGAAAACCGGCCTTGTGTTGCCTGTCTAGTGGCATATGTATATAGTGCGGGAAATTAAAAATAAATGTTTTTGGAAGAATCGTTCGGTTTGTGATACAAGCACCAAATTTTGCATACAGTTTCCTCTGGACCTACTGTTCCTAAAAAGCACGTTAGCCACTCAATTTCGTTTTGAAAGGGTTGGGGTCCCATTAACCTCCTATACAGTAAAATAATACAAAAACATAAATCTGCTTTAACACAATCAATGCCACCTTTAAAAATTGACTTACCCTCGACTTGCCACCAACTTTTTACATATATTTTTTTACTCTCTAGTTACACACTTCATCGGCCGCCAGCAACAAAGGGTTAATGTGGCAGGCAAGATTACGTAGGCACACTGCTTTGACTGTGATTGGCTGGGGGAGGTTGGGTCTCTCCTGCAATGAGCTAGCAGTGAGGGTCCTTGTGAGGGTCCTCTCCTCTCTGGCATTGATCAGTCTTCACTCCGGCTTCTGCAGCTAGTACAGAACGCGACTCCACGCCTTCTTACTGGCACAAAAAAGCATGAGCACATAACTCCAGTTTTAGCAGCACTGCACTGGCTCCCTGTCAATTTTAGAATTGATTTTAAAATTATTTTATTTACTTATAAATCCCTGAACGGCCTGGCCCCCTTATACTTGTCTGAACTGGTGGATCTATACGTCCCAAATAGAGCACTGACTGAGGTCAGCCAACCAGCTGCTCTTAGAAGTTCCAAATAGGCCCAACGGGCTGAGAAGTAGGGGCGACCGCGCCTTTGCCTCAGCCGCCCCGAGGCTCTGGAACAGCCTGCCCATCTCTATTAGAAGTGCAAACTCCATTGAGTCTTTTAAATCCCGGCTTAAAACTTAATTTATTCTCTAGCTTTTACTCATGTTGGAGTTGCTTATTGTTTCTGATGTGTACATTTTGTCTCTATTGTTTTTAACATTGTTTTTGTTTACACTAATGTTGGTGATGGTTTTGTGTTCCGTTGTACAGCACTTTGGTCAATTTCGATTGTGTAAATGTGCTTTATAAATAAAGGTTGATTTGATTTGATTTGTGTAACCGATCTAGACACACGATTGGTCCAGCGTGGGTCACATGACAGTTCAACATGGCCTCAAGCAGACAGAGAGTGATATGAGATGTAAACATGCATATTTTGCCATGTTTTGGATTGAAAAGTCTGTTTTTGAGAAAATGAAGATTTCTTTTTGGGGATATAATGCATTCTCTATGGCCGGGCTTCACTTCACATGCACGCCCAACGTGCATTGTAATCGAATCGCGGACTTTTACCGGAGCAACATACTGTAAGTAATTCATGTAAAATCATTAATTATGATAAAATTACAACTCGGGCAACTCGGGCAGCGGCATGAGAAGACACTGGGCACAGCTCGGGCAACTCGGGGGGTGGCATTAAATGTGTTAAGTAGCATGTGAGTGGTCAAACTAGGGCTTTTTAATGATCCTGAATCCAATGCAATCATTTGTTTTGCACAAAAAAACATTCCTTGGGCTAAAAACGGCCCCCACACTACTGTGAAAAGTGATGACTCACTAAACCATAGTTTCGTGGGGCCTTTTTTAGCCCAAGGAATGTTTTTTTTTTTGTGCAAAACAAATGATTGCATTGGATTCAGGATCATGAAAAACCAATAGTTTGACCCCTCACCTGCTACTTAAAACAGATTAATAATTTGTTCATGTTTGTATTATTTTACTGTATAGAAAGTCAATGGGACCCCAACCCTTTTTTAAATAAATTGAGTGGCTAACGTGCTATTTGGGAAAAGTAGGTCCAGAGGAAACTTTGTAAGTTGTATCACAAAGTGAACGATTGTTTTACTAATTTCTCAGGCTAATATGACTCCAAATAGTTTTTTAGCTGACTGTACCTAAATAATGGAGGTTTAGATTGTAAAAACTTCCATGTTGAAAGTATCAGTGCAGCAGTCATTTTAGTTTTCAGTTCAGGTGTTCAAGACACATCGATAAAGTTTTTCCACAAAATATGTAACCTTTAATCAAGAGAGACAGACAGACAGACAGACAGACAGACAGACAGACAGACAGACAGACAGACAGACAGACAGACAGACAGACAAACCTATCCTTGAATATAATTCCTTTCTTTGTTTTCAGGGAACTATTCCTTTGCATGGTGAGATAGAAGAACATCCTGTTACAGAGTCAAGCTCCTCTCCACATCCAAATGATGTTACACTACTGGACAAAACACTGAAAATTACACCTGATATCATTGTTGTAGAAAACCAGGAAAGCTACAGGTTCCACTCTACCCAAGCAGGACTGTTCCAGTGCAGCGAGACCGACCTTGTGTTTAAGATGAAGACAGAGGGAGATGTGATTTACAGGACAGTCCCATGGCACCAAAGGCTTCAATCCCAGCTTGACAAGAGGCCTGCAGGACCACTGTTTGACATAAAAGGTTCCCAAGGGTCTGTGTGTCAGCTAGGCTTTCCACATTGTGAGATCCTCTCCACGGGTGCAGGCAAGTTCTTGTCTGTTCTCCATGTGATGGATGATGATGGCTTTGAATTGGTCAAACCCCATGTTGTCACAGAAACTCATGTCATCATAGATGTAACAGGGTTATCTTTATTTGGTCTCATCATCGAAAAGTTGTTTGGGCCCAGTCCTGTCCAGGCATCGGTGGCACTGTTTTATACACCACCGAGTGAAGATGATGATGATGATCCAAGTTCAATCCTGAATGTGTTGCTGCTGCCTGGGAACGTTTCAAGGCATGCCATGCTGAAGGAAAGAAGTAGCATACGAGAGGAGATTTACATTGAAAAGCCTCCCTGTGAACTAATCCCAAACCATGAATACACCCTCTCCACTTCCCCTCAAGATGATTCCATCACAATTGAACCAAAGAAGGCAAAATTTAATCCATCCTATCACAATTACAATTCAACATTTGAAGTGACATTAGAGGCAAAGTTTAAGCATGTTAATCTGCTTCTAAGACACAGCAAAACCTCTGACTGTCCATGGGAACGCTGTGTAAAGCTTTCAGCTTCTCCTTTAAGAAAACAAGTTCAAAGCACACTGACTCTTCCAGCAAAGGATAGACTGTTGTCTGTGCGGAGCAGCTTCATCAAGAGTGTTTCACATCCCATTCTCGACGATGTCCTGGACAAACTTTTAGAGAAGAGGGTGATAATCCAAGAAGAGTATGATGGAGCTTGTGCGAAGAACGTGGCACAGGGAAAGGCACGTTGTGTCATCGACACAGTGAGGAGCAAAGGAAATTCTGCAAGTTTAGAACTGATATCCATTCTACGTGAAACCGACCCGTTCCTCTCCGAGGAGCTTGGATTGATGTGAAACTGTGGATGACATGGCACTGTGAAACTGTACCAATGTACTTGATTTGCACACACTGAAGTTGGAACATTATATTTAACTGTTATTGTTTTAGTGACATGATGATCCAGAGCAACACACACAATGGGGCGTTGAGCATTGTCTGTTTGGACAACACAGGCAGATGTGCTCTGATGAGAAACAAGTGGATGACTTCAAAAAGTCCCTCTGACTCAGTGAGGTTCACAGAACCATATTGTTTAGACCTGGTCTCTTCATAAACCCAGACCATATCTTCAACACAGTCTACTGGAAAAGGGGGAGTTATGGTAAAAATAACATGAGCTGTTCTGACAAAAGGTCCATGTCCCTCTGGCTTCCTTATCGCTATAGCAAATCAATCATGATAAGAAGACATCTGCGCCACCTACTCCCTAATTCCTGACAGGAAGTCTGGAAATGCATATAATGTACAACAGACCTTTTGAGTATGAACGGTGGACTTATTAAATACCTGTAGAATATACAATTGTATTACACTGTTAAAATCAAATGTCCTTTCTTATTCATTGGCTATCTTGTCCTCTTTGCCTGGGCACTATAACAATCAAAAGCGGAAAGACAGAAGTTAGAACATGTTGGATTCATTATGCTTTCTTGGACATTCTACAAGAGACTATGAGAATGTATATATTTTAAAAAAATGGGGATGTGGTGAGTTTATTAACAGAGACCTTTTCTTACCTACAGTAAGTCTCCACAGGACCTTTACAATGATCATGGACACTGCTCAGCTTTTCAATGCTCAAGGAATACAGACTGTTCTATTACAACTAATTGTCAAGCAGAATTCGAAGAAAATAGTTTTTCCTGGATGCAATATATTTAATCCTGAAGCCCTGTAATCCTGGACTCTAGATAGAGACAATACTACAAATTGTATTTTAGAATTCAGGAATGGAATTGTTGCTCATATTTAAAAAGTTATCTGTAATCAATTATTCTGTATTTTCAAATAAAACCTATTTGTTCTTTATCGTAAAACTAATTGCCTTCTTTTCTATTCAGCCCTTGATGTTTGTAAATGTAAACTGGTGTGGTAAATGAATGTACTGTCAATATAAAGACCTAGGCTATTTTGGGTATTTTATTTTGAAGTTTCAGTCTGAAAAGGAAGCCTGAGTGTTTCTGAACCAGTCATAATTAATAGTCCAGGCGTTTCGGGCAGTATTTTGATGTAATTGTGCACTTTATGAAAGAAGCATGAAATTTGGCACACAGTTAGAACATGCCATATGGAACATTTTGGCTATAGGGGCATCGCAGATTTGTCTTGGGAAACTTGTGGGAGCCAATTAAATTTGGGCTCTCATAGACTTTACTATAGAGTAAAATAATACAAAAAATACATATGCTTTAAGTAGCATGTAAGGGGTCAAACTAGGTGTTATTCGGGATTCTGAATCCAATGCAAAGATTTGTTTTGCAGGGAAACATTCCTTGGGCTAAAAACGGACCCCATAAAACTATGGTTTAGTGATGAGTCATCACTTTTCAAAGTTTTGTGGCGGCCGTTTCTCGGAAAGGAATGTTTTTCGTGCAAAACAAATGCTTGCATTGGATTCAGAATCCCGAATAACACCTAGTTTGACCCCTCACATGCTACTTAAAGCATATTTATTTTTTGTATTATTTGACTCTATAGTAGTCTATGAGTCTATGAGAGCAACTTTGATTGGCTCCCATAAGTTTCCCAACACAAATCTGCGATGCCCCTATAGCCAAATATGTTCCATATGGCATGTTCTAACACAGGGTGAAAAGATAGATTATCGGACCGGTATACTACATTCTATGACAGCATATTCAGTAAATAAACCGGCATATTCGTGGACCCTCCTTCCACATTGGGTCCATTATATATTATATATATTGTATATTATTGTATATTTATATTCTAGTTAATCATTATTCAGTATTCCATTTTTTTAAATAGCAAAATAGCAGATCTACAAGCTCAAAGTGATATTCTAGTTAATCATTATTCAGTATTCCAATTAAAAAATATAGCTGCAAGCAGCGATAAAGTGGCCAAGGTAGAAAAAGTAGGAAAGCAAAAAAGCATCAAGGGAAAGCAAAGAAGAAATCAAAGAAAAACTAGAAGCAGTGTTCTTCCGAACAGGTCTCCAGCAGGTCAGGTGTTTTTTTTTTGCCTAGTGGTGACTATAATAGGCCAAAGTCAAAAGGGTACCACGTGTTCTTTGGCCTTTCACGGCAATCGGACGCTGCATGCGGGATTTGAGGCATTTTGTTCCAAAAATGGGTTTTGCAAAAATTTACCCGCTGGTGGCGCTATAACAGGCCAATGTGAGAAGGGTGGCATCTGTTCCTTGGCCTAGTGGGAATGTGCGTGCAGAATCTCACACAAATAGCAGGCTGCGTTTGAGACATTTTGTTCAAAAAGGAGCAATCCTGCAAACCTTGGAATTCAATGTTAGCCAATTAGATAGAATATGATATTGGACAAATCCGTCATGATTACATCACTGTAGAGATACTGTGTGCCCATTTGTGTGATTATCGGATAAAATCTGAAGGAGTAATATTGAAGAATGCGTTTTCGGCCTTCTGGTGGCGCTATAAATGACAGAGACTCTGCCGATTTTACACTAATCGGCATAGTTATTGGTAAAAGCACAAATTGACCTCTACACAACATGTATGCAAAAGACTATATGCAACAGACATAAAATAGTTCCAAAGAACTCCTCAAGGTTTTAACTCAATATCTTTATTTTCCAACTTTTTCATTAGTTGTCTTTGTTGAAGAGTTGGTCATCAGGTTGTAAACCTTCAAAACAGAAGGTTAACAACCTAGCCATTTTCAGGCATGTCTTTTAAATCACAATGTTTTCAAATAATTCAAGTAGTAAACATCTTCAAATAAAGTTTTTAAACATTAACTCTCCTACTGCCAGATCATTTATTTATTTATTGGGTCTGGCGCCATCAAAAAGCGGCTTACCTTTGCGACGTTATAGTAGATAGACAGACAGACATTTATTTATTTTTTTTAATTTTTTTTGGTTGTGCAATAGTGCACTTTGGTCTGCCAGGCAGCAGAGGGCGGCGTCATGCGAGAATGAATGTGAATTGTCCTGCTATGTGTTGCCGTACATTCAGAGCAGTCACTGGCTACAGAGCCTCCGGGCCAGAGGAAATCAACAAGGAAGTGAATTGTTCTCCGTTGATCTAACGCATAATGGATTTTTTACACCATCACAGCGGAAAATGTGTTTACAGTAAACGGCCGCGCGACCCCTCATCAGCTTACAGTCATCAGACGAACGAACCGAACGAGCGCCGTATTGGCATCGAGTTTCTGTAAAAAATGGGGCGAGCGTTATCGTTCAAAGCGTGGGGAGAGTTAAGTATTGTGAAGTCTGAACCCAAACCAGCACACAGAAACAGTTCTCAAGGTGAAAACGCAATAAGCGTTGTTTTATTCAATGGGGCGTTCCCCTAAAACATGAAATAAAGTTCTTCCCAAAACCGGGGCTTTTAACTCAAAATATGCTTCTTTCCAGAACTTAACAAAAAGGGGTTACATTCGAAACATATGTTTCACAGTATGCCGTTGCTTCCATTAACACATGCCATTTCTCTTCCAAGACTCAGATGCAGCTCCTAATTTGCCTACAATGGGAACAGATAGAACCACCATTAGCAATGTGGCAAAATACAGAGCAAATGTGCGACAGAGGAGAACATAGTGGAGTTTTGCTTACTGCTCGATGGAAGAGTCCCTTCGAGAGCCAGCTACACAGTGAAGCAGAGCTCGGTGGTTAAGAGCAAAAACATTTGGATTGCCTGACTCGGAGAAGCTGTGTTGCGGCCAGGTGCTGACAAATCAAACTGATTGCAACAAGCAGCCATCTTAGCTGCTGCATTCTGGGAAATGTAGTTTTTCTGAAAACCAAACTAAGCCATCAGTTAGATTCAGTTCACATGCACGCACGCACGCACGCACGCACGCACGCACGCACGCACGCACGCACACACACACACACCTGTGCCTAACCGTTCTGCATTAGAGGTGGGATTTATGGCTCTTTGAAGTGAGACAGTACCATCGATCTGGCTCACTAAAAAGAGCCGTTCAAAAGACTGGCTCATTTGGCTCCTTGTATATTTATATATTTTTAAGAAGAATTTGTTTAAACATGAATCCACAAGGTGGCACCACATTCCTCTGCTGACAGTTGAGATCACAATTTAGTATTTACCCTTTTCATAAAATGTGTGTGTAAATTAAGCTACCTTGACTTTTGTTATTCATAAAACACCCAAAAAAAAACAAGCAGGCAACAATGAACTCGCTCCTCCACTTGTTCTCTCTCTCTCACTCACTCACTGTACTCAGTCAGTACTCAGTGGAGTAGCAAGGAGATGTTGAATTGGGGGGAGGGGGTCTCCCCCCCAAATGAACGGCTCTCTACTGCGCGAACCGGATCCCAACGTTCACTTCAAAGAGCCGTTCAAAAGATTCGATTCGTTCGCGAACGTCCCAGCTCTATTCTGCATCTAGCCTAAGGCCCAGATCATGGGAAAACCCTACTCACGTCAGGGTGGGGGGTCCCCAGTTCAAATATGATTCTTTTTGGTTTCAGTGATATTTGGACTTACCCTCTACGGTAGTTCATCATGAAAATTTTACTTTGCATGTATGTTTTAGAGGCAGAAGAATAATTTGCATAAAACTTGCAATGTTGATTGAATTATTAAAAAAGCATGTTTCAATTTAAAAAAAAAACGATCTGACAGATCTTTAGATATTGGTCCAAAGTTCATGTAAAAAAAGTTCTGTGCACGTGACGCAAAAGTTCCGGAATAAAAGCGGGTTTAAGTGTTTTACAAACTGCTCAAAATGGCGGAAAATCTAAGGGCGGAGCTTACTTAACAAAGACACAGATGTCTTCCGCTTGAGTCAAGGCACGCGTGTAAGCAAGTTGCATGTCTTCAAACGAAACGAGGCATGACTTATGCCCCTTTAAAGTTTGAGTTTTCAAACGCTTCGTATAGCGCCCCCCTTTGGCCAATTGGAGTAAGATTACTTTCAGTGATATTTGGACTAACCCTCTACATATTTGCCAAATGCCATGAACGTGTCACTTTGCATGTATGATTTAGAGGCAGAAGAATAATTTGCATAAAACTGCAATATACAGTGAATTATTAAAAAATAATGTTTCACTTTAAAAGAAATCCGCCGAGACAGATCTAACCGTATTGGTCCAAAGGTCATGTAAAAAAAGGTTTCGCGCACGTGATGCGAAAATCCCAGGAGGAGATAGATTTTGACTGTTTTTCATATAATTCAAAATTGTGGGAGAAGTAAAGGTCAGAGGTCAAAAGTCAGAGTGTAAAAGTTGTTTGGCATGAGGAGACGCATAAGTGTATACAGGTTTCATTGCTGTACCTAAAACAGTGCATGAGCTACACCTGTTCAAAGTTGGCATTTTTCAAAGGCTTCCTACAGCGCCACCCTTTGGCCGATTGTTGCGAGCTTCGCGTTTTAGCCGTTTGGCATAGTCCTCTGCCATACTGCCGAGTTTCGTAAAAAGCGACTGCACGGTCTAGCCGCTAGAGAAAAAGTGGCGGAAGAATAATAATAATGGGAAAGTCCAATATCAATGAGTGGCCTTTTGCCACTTCGTGGCCTTGGCCACTAATGAGTGGCCTTTGCCACTGTGTGGCTTGGCCACTAATGAGGACAATATTATGAACCCACAGTTCATCTAAATTGGACTGCTTTCAACCCATTGCGATAACCCTCCAGAGTTCCTTACAAAGTTGATTTCCTCCGTGAAACCTACTACCTGCCGCTTTGACATGGTCCCCACTTTCAACCTGAAGTATTCCTTTGACATATATACTGTAGCTGCCAAATTGTTTGCTTTCCTGTCAAAGATCCTCGAAAAGGTCATTCATTCAGAGTCAAATGCCTCCCTACCAAAACAACATGACAGAAAGATTTCATGTTTTGAGTGTCTGTCTGCCTTCACAATGACGTGCTCCTCACTTCCGATTAAAGTGACTGTGCGGTTCTACTCCTTGACATCAGTGTGACGTTTGAAACCATGCCATGGACATTGACGTTTTATTAGACTACAGTACAAGGTTGGTGTTGAGAGCACTGCCTTGAACTGGTTCACATCCTACCTCAAAAATAAAAGTTCCATCTTCTAAGAAAGAAACAAGGGAGAAAGAAAGAAAACCGGTCTGGGCAAAAACATGTCAAAAACCTGGGTGTGCTATTTGATTTTGTCTTCAAGTTTGACAAGCAGGTTCTTACTGGCTTTGTGCCATTACTAAAATCAAGCTGTTTCAAAGTCATCCACGCCCTTATATCCTCCCATTTGGACAACTACAACTCCTGGCTGTATAGAGAGATTAGTGAGTCATTCTTGTCCCTCCTGCAATTTGTACAGAATGCTCTATAGCCAGGCTACTCGAAAGAGGGACCCACTCAAGACTCACTTAGATTCACTAGCAGTTGAATTATCCTGATGCGGCTGATATTTATTATTTGTTTTCAACTGTTTACTTGTGCCTTTGAGCTGTATGGCTTGTTGTTTATGTATGTGGTTCTTATATTTGTGATTTCAGCTACCTCTGGTCTCTGAAGCACTTATATGGTTAACATTTCTTTCTTGCCTTTAAGTCATAGTTTAGAGCAGTGTTTCTCAAAGTGGATTTCAGGTACTCTCTAGTCTATAGGTTCCTTTATGGGGGTCTAAATTGACCCTTACAAGTCTGTAACTTTGATAGTGTACAAATGGAACCAAATGGAGCCTAACGGATCAATTTGGTTCCATTTGTACACTGTCAAAGTTAAGGGGAGACCTTCAAGTGTGAGAACCACTGGTTTTGAGAGACTGAGAGAGTCAGGGAGTGACATGCAGGAAAAAGTCCACCCGACAGAGCCTGAACCACTCGGCTATCGGCGCCCTAACAAGAGTTGTTTTAAAATGTGCTTTATGAATACATTTGATTTGACTCTAATATGTTTATTATAGAAGACCATCCCTTCAGAATTGAATTTTAAACAGCAGAATCCAGCAGAACGACAGTTACAGCTAAATATGCTAGTGGATATCTTCACTCCAGATTCCAAATGGTAAATTAAGTGTCAAACCGTTTCAAACACTGTTTGGCTCCCCAGGGTTGGGAGGGAACACTAAAATGCTATTGTGCACTTGCACTTACTGTGTCAGCCAAATGCCTCAAATGGAAAATGTGTTTTGGTGTCATTGTGGGCATTATCATCATTTTGGCATCACTCAAGGTTTGCAAGTTGATAATGAATCATCCCTTGACATTACCCTTCTCTTATATCTCTCCATTTTTTTCTCTCTCTCTCCCTCTCTCCCCTGTTCCTTAATGCGTGTGTGTGTGTGTGTGTGTGTGTGTGTGTGTGTGTGTGTGTGTGTGTGTGTGTGTGCGTGCGTGCGTGCGTGCGTGCGTGCGTGCGTGCGTGCGTGCGTGCGTGCGTGCGTGCGTGCGTGGAAGGCAAAATGGAAACTCAGACAGGCGTCTTGTCAGGCAAAGCCTCCGGAGTCTCTTCTCATCGTCTTCTTTCTTTCTCTCCCTTCTCGCTTGCATTTTGCCCTGTGTGTGTCTTTTCCTTCTCTATGCATGTCTAGTTGTCTACATGCAGCTGCTGTAAGATGGTAGATATTCACCATGGTACGAAGGTCACGCACATCCATAGGCTTATACCATTTAAAGGGAGTTGCTGAACTCAAAAAGAGACATGGTGTACAACAAAGGAAAGAGTTGTCACCTTGTAGCTCTCTTCTATTAGGCTACTTTGTTGTGGTATCCACCAACACGTTTTGAGCAATAATGCTCAGGACTCTATTTTGATTGTCTTAAGTACCAGCTGTTGTTATGCCTTAACTTAAAGGCCTGTCCATACTGTCTCCGACCACCGAACCTTTTGTCGGAAAGGTCTGGTTCAACTAGAAAATGACGTCACTCGTATCTTGAAAAGAATTACCCCGAATTAGAGTTCGGAAAGCTGCACGTCGGAAAGTCGGAGACAGTATGGACAGGCCTTTAAGTTAAACCATAAGAGCATGTACTTAAGACAATCAAAATACAGCCCTTAGACTCTGAGGAATAAATAAAGATAATCAACAGGTTAGAAACCATCGGACACACGCACGCATGCATGCACGCACACACACGAACGCATGCAAGCACGCACACACGCACACACACACACACACACACGCACACACGCACACACACACACACACACACACACACACACACACACACACACACACACACACACACACACACACACACACACACACACACACACACATACCACAGAGTATGGAGAGGTGGTTACAAGATCATTCTTGCGACTGGAGGAGAGGCGGGAAGGAGGTTGAGTCATCATGAAAGGAACAAGGAAAAGACAAGCTAAGTGTAGAAGACAGATGAAAAATGCAAATGTTAAAAGATGGATGAAGAGAAGCTGGGTCACACACAACAGTGTAGGTCAGAATGACCTCCACTGATTCCTCAATATCTCACTCACACAGTCTCTTTTTTGCTCTCTTTTTCTCACTCACGACGCACGCACGCACGCACGCACGCACGCACGCACGCACACAGGCACGCGCACACACACACACACACACACACACACACACACACACACACACACACACACACACACACACACACTTCCACAATCTGCACCACATTACAATGCACAACAACAGAGTGGCCTTTTATGTTTTGAATTCACTTTGTGATTGTGCTCTGAGTCTTATTATCTCCCTGTCTCTCCCTTTCTGTCTTCATCTCCCCTCGTCTGTCTGTCTGTCTGTCTGTCTGTCTGTCTGTCACAACGGTAAAATTATTCGGTTTTGGTTCCCCGTCATTGTAGCAGCAATAACAGCAATAACAAAGACAAAAGAGTTGTATGTACTGTATGTAGAAGGTAGCGTTGTGTCATGTGAAGTTTGGCCTACTGTACATCTGGCCTACATGTGACCTATCTTTGCACAAAGCGCTCAAAGTTTGTTGTACGCCCAGGGTCAAATTGGCCAAGCTTCCCGGGACGCTTGTGGAAATTAACTCATAAATATCACCACTCACTTCACAGTAGTTGTCTTTTTAATTTCTGAAAATGTTTCTTGTGAGTAGTACATTTCGTCACCCTTAAAAATGTGTTTGGCAAACAGTTGCATAAACCAGTGGTTCTCAACCTTTTCGGGCCACGACCCCCAAAATAATCAAATTTGAACTGGGGACCAGAGTCCTGCAATGGGCCGGGTACCCGTACCCGGGTTTGACAGGTGAAAACGGGCAGAATATATACTATTATACATTTGCGGGTACGGGGAGGGGCGGTGCGCGACTAAACACGGGTGGGTGATATTTTATTGTGAAAATTAGACAACTGTTTATGCCTAAAGAACGTCACAGGAGCGCACACATTGAGCAGCAGGACACAACCACGGCCTAAACGGGACCGTACCTACCGGTATGTTCCCCAGGTTCTATGTTCCCCACTTACCCAAAAAAGGTCCTATGTGCCCCAGGATCTATATTCCCCAATCCCCACTTATCCCCACAAAAAAAGGTTCTATGTTCCCCGCTCATCCAAAAATTAAGGAAACATTTGTTTCTAATTATGAATAACCACTCAAAACACAGAATAATGGGGAGAAATTCCAAATACTAGTGGGACAGGGGGCACTAGGGACACCATACCATAGACTGGCTACGCGAGGCTAGACAGTCCGCGGAACTGAACAATGACGGGCGGGGCGGCGCGGGTTGTCAAAATGGATTCACGTCCTGCCCACTCAGCAACTTCCTGGTGCTGATGTCACGCTTTGAAGGGGAAACCCTGCTAAAAGCCCATAGAGTTAACACAGAAATCGCAAATGTAATGCAATTTTCGAATAGTAAAGTATAAAATACGGCTAGCATGATCAAGAACACAAGATAGTAAAAGGCACAAAGCATTATAATTGACTTTACCGTTCGAAATAATGATTTGTTGGCTCTAAGTCCATCGATTTCTGTGTTAGTTTACCCTTCAAAGCTGACGTCAGCACCAGGAAGTTGCTGAGAAATTTGCTGAGTGGGCGGGCCGTGAATAGGGTCTATTGGACCGGTGCAGGACTGCTGAGGACCTCCCACCCTGATGAGCACTTGGAGTTGTAAGACTCGAGAGTCGAGACATTGCATTTAGTTTAACACGGTTGTATTTCACAATTTCTGCCTCTAATATTTGACAATATGGAGAATGTTTAATTTTGTATTTTAGAGGTATTAAAAGGGTCTTAAAAGTCCTTAAATTGTTACTTTAGAAATGTGCAGATATCCTCTATACACTTTTACTGTATGTTGGTTTGTTTAATGTTGAGTGAGAAAACAATGTTTCTCTGGTGACCCCCCCAAAATAATTTGGGGACCCCCCCTGGAGGTCCCGACCCACAGTTTGAAAACCACTGGCATTAACAACCCAGAGTAGTCTACACCTACTGTATAATACGCCTCCACTACACCAGTATAGGTAATGGAATGGTTGCCTCTGCCGTCATCTGATGACTACTACACAAACAGAAATCCAGCCTGATGCCAACATGTAATGTTTAAGTGTTTAAGTGAATGTCACACAAAAGTTAGAACATATTATTGTATCAGTTGTGGATTTCTGAAATGTGTATTGAATAATTAATCTTCTGTAGTCAACAGAATACAATGTTTTGTTTGTGTATCTCCATTCATTTTAGATGAGAAGATCGACTCCTGTCTGGCCTTCGGGACTGAGACTGGATTTTAAAAACATCATCCTTGGTTGGAGGAAATATAGACTATTGGACAAAATAATAGCTAACAAACAAACCTGGTGGAGTCAATTACTATATGCAAATAAGATGTGTTTTTTTTTATTTTTTATTTTTTTTTACCCCCACTGTTTTGTTTATTGAAGTTTCCAGGACATACATAAAATAATAAGTACTTACAAATTGTCAATGCCAACGGCAAATTAGAGTTTAGTTAATTCATGGTCATCTTGAGGTGCAGTAATTTCTGAATTTTACACCATGAAATTACTATAGGTACGATGGTAATTAGTCATGCGTTTGTTTATTTTCAGATTGGGCTATTTGCATTAAAACAAAATCAGCTGGCATCCTCCCAGAAGAAACAGTGTCTATATCTGAGGCTATATAGGCTTACTGTATTTTAAGATACAGCACTTCTCTGGATCAAATGGAAACAGACAGGCCTGGTCAACTTGAGGCACAAGATTCCAGACACATTGAATAGCTCAGGACAAAACATGTGGAACACAGGAACACAAAATGATGCAGAAAACAATTGTTAACAGCATTGTGTCTTGTAGAAGCAAGTTGTCTGTTCTCATTGTGGAGGCTTTACATCTCTCATCCACAAATCTGCCGTTATTGTCAAAGTGAAAGCCTCTGTAGATGGAGCTGAATTTATGTTTGTGGGGCTTGTTGAGCTGGAAAGAAAGCCAAAGGGCAGAGATGGTATTGACAGAGGTTGCTCTATTGAACGGTTTGGATACTGCAGGCTTCAGTGAAGAGTGGCTTAAAAATAAGTGGTTCATCATGTTAGGCAAGAACTCGCTTTACAGTCAGTCCAATAAAGATTCACGGGAACGTACTGTATGGAAGCATCAGAAGGTGTGGGCTCACAAATCCTGAAAATTGGTGGTGTTTTAGTTTACGGTAGATACACGATGGGTAACCAGTGGCTTCTGTACTGTAAAGGCTGGAGGATATGAAGCAGATGGACTCGTATGAAGGCCCGGCAATACATATGCAAAGCAAGGAATCCCTGATGCCTCAACTTGCAAACCTGTTTAAAGCAGGAGCCGCGCGCGTGCATGTGACTCGCATGCGCACAGCGCGCCGAAAATTATCGGTTTTATGCGGTTTTGTTCGTGTTTTATTCAGGTTTCCGCCGTTTATTTTTTTGTTAAATGTAACACAATCGGGAACTGCACACTACACTTTCCCTTTGCCTCTCCACACATGCTGTGAACAGTGTGGAAACAAATAAGAAAAGGCGCACACAGTGGCCATGCCACTGATCTGATGGCAGCCAGCAGGATATTATTAAGGTATATACTGTATATAGATGGATTTCTTGGTACCATCATATAGCCTAATCATTCAGTTCCCAATCCCAAAAGAAACAAACCTATTTTGGGGAGCGCCACCCATGCAGAACCCCTACTACCCGCGGTAATGGTCCAGGCCCACTTTTGAGAGCGGTAAAGCATCTGAAGTGTACCATCCAATACCTGGCATCATTCAAAGATTATCCAGGAGAGAAATTTGGAGGAGGCTTTGACAGCACATGCTTTGGGATTGGGGGGGGGGGGGGGGGGGGGGGGTGCATGCAGACCATCCCTTCATCACCAGACTTGATCGCCATGAAGTCTTTTCAAGCCAAGGAAGTGCAACACAAGTTCACAACATGCTTGAGAACTCATCGCTCTATAAATGCAGCATCCGATCATCCGATTGCCGCGAAAGGCCAAAGAAGACATGGCACCCTTCTCAAATTGGCCTATTAAGCTGCGTCCAAACCTGAAGCTATATTTCTTCTATTCTAGTTGCTTCTATCGCTTCACTCTGGTCGCGCAGGTCCACTTGGTAAAAAATCATGTCCCGTTGGAATCATGGCGAAACACCCGGAAAAAAGGGAGTCCCAACTCCAAACACCAAAAACATGTCTGTGTCTCCGGACAACATCAACGCTGAAGCGAAGGTCGTGCCACGCCCGTTCGCGCCCGTTCGCGCCGCACTCGGTCGCGCATCGTCTCTTCTTTGCATTCACTTTGTATGTAATCGCGCCGCTCGAACCACCCAGGTTTGAACCCAGCTTTATAGTGCCACCAGGAGGCCACAATGTCCTACTGACCTGGCTGAGACCTTTGTTTTTATTTTAATTTTTTGTGCTTGCTCTTTGGACTGTACACTACAGGACTCTTTTTCTTTCTTCTTTGTAACTTGTAACCTTAGACTGCTAACTTAGTGCTGCCTCTGGGCAACTGAATTTCCCCCGTGGGATAATAGGTATAAATAAAAGGTATCTATCTACCTGTGCTCATTTATTTTTGTTCTGTGTTGTGTTCCTTTCTTCTGTATTGTCTTTCCCTATGATAGATACTTAAACCCCAATACCCCAAATTCTAAAGATAGTTTTTTGGGGGGGCTTTTATGCCTTTATTGATAGGACAGCAGACCTGGGAAGAACATTTGCCAGAAATAGCCGATCTACAAGCTCACAACACTAGATCTGCTAATTCTGGCAAAGAGATTCATTATAGAAGAAACGACAAATATAGAGGGCTTGCAAAAAAAAACATTTCACTCATTTACACCTGAGATTGTGTGATGTGACAATAAAGTTGATTCTGATTCTTTGTAGATTCTATTCCTTTGGTTTTCCTGGACTTAATGGCTGAAACACAATGAATCCAGTGCGCATAATTTGATCATGTTAAAAGTGCCTTTTCAGCCTTCGCTTGTTTAAACATTCTTTCTCTGAAGCAGCCATTATTGGATGCTTTCCACTGTGTTTAATCAGATACATAGCCTAGGTTTGATCATGTTTTGGGTTGGAAGGTAAGTGAACATGATGTTTTAAAGTGTTTAATCGTGCTTGTGAAGACATGGACCACTTAGAAGTGTAAGCATCCATTAGTTTTGCAAATGCATATTTTTCTCTTTCATTTATCTGTATTTATTATTATTACGGTTTGTTATTGCTGCTAAATTATGGTAGGAATAAAAAAAAAACTAAAACTAAATAATGTTTACTCATATACTGTACAAGTCCAATCAACAATCTTGAATCCTGTTTGTGTCGTCACTGTTAAGTTCATAACATAATGGATAAATGTCTGAATTGACAGAACAGCAGGAATGTTCACCATTAACTCAGCTATAGCCTGGGATCGCTTCCAATTTTGGGCATTTGATCCGGTCGGGAGTATGCGCAAAACTGTGTTAAAACTGGTTCAGGTTGGTAGTTCCGGCCAAAGTGTAGTCCGTTTTGAATACAAAATGACATAGGATGTCATCCAGTCTAGACCGGATCAACCAATCGGTGTAGTACACGAATACCAAAGCCTGGTGAGGCGAGGTTATTAAAACTATATATACCGGTATAGCTTTCCATTATTTCTATTATATACACTTGCACTGTTAAATTGTAATCCATGCTTTGCATTGAACATTGTCAGCTGATGAGCTCCAGGGGCCTAAACATCTAGGGCAAAACATAGCTTCTACCTGACTGAGTTAGATGGTGATTAACATTAAAACAGTAGAACATCAGTCCAATGCATTTAAATCTCCCCAGCTGTAAATGTAGTTGGCTGTCAATTTTCAATTAATTGGCTAAATTGGCTAAATTGTAAATAACACATATCCCAGAGTACTCTCAATTATGTGTGAATGTGGCACTGCAGACTCATTAGTAGTTATTATTGCGACCGTAGGTCGCAATTTAGCTATCAGACCGTCACAGCTTGTCCGTATACGTCTATCCGAACGTATAGGCCTATACATTTTTACGCTCTATGGGTTTACCACTCAGCTGACATCATGCTCTTACGTCACTTTGATGTCAGTGGAACCACTCTAACAGATGGGTTTGCCACTCTGACATCACGCTCTGGCTTCACTGTGATGTCACACTAACAGAATCCCTTTTATGCCCATATATGGACTTTTCCTGGTGTCATCAAGCCCTTATCTAACAGGACTTCATATGGGAATGCCAATATATGGAGGCCACATCGGCCACATACCACACTAACAGAATCCATATTATGGCCAAGACAGCCCATATCTGTGTGGCTGGTTCTACAGACAGGGATCTCCATGTATGGGCTTAAAAGGGTATGATGTCAGATGTCATCTACATCATAGTACTTTCACATAACAAATAATTGAATAACACCTGTGTACTGTATAATGGACTTGCAACGACCACTACCATATAGGGTGTTAATCCTGGACTAGTAAATGGGTAAGGTTCGACTCTGGGAGCATTAAATGAGTAAACAATGTTGAAACCAGACAGGTATGTTTCAATAATAAAGAAGGCTGGCTTATATTGGAAAATAGTAATAAAGGGGACGGTACCAAAATACAAATACAACAGACATAGCCAAATACAATGAGCACAGTAATATACGTGTCAACCTGTACTCACCACTTGACGTCAGTGTATCTGTAAACCAAAATAACCTCTTAGGTTATTTAACCTTGAAATGTTACCCTTTAAGTTTATCTTCAAATCCTAGAGGTTTTAACCTATGGGTTCTGATCTATGGGTTTATAATCTGCGGGTGCACCCTGTTATGTATCTTTTTAGTTACTGTATCTTAACCGTACAGTAGATAACTATTTATCTTTTTAACTCCTATTTATCTTTTAATTGTAAATATTCCTTTTAACTGTACTGTAAGTATTTTAAGTTATTAATTATCAATCCATGAACTCTTATACCCAATACAGCATGAAATTAATTCACAATTAACCTTCAAATCAAATGAACAATGCACATCAAATCCCAGTCAATAAACCAAATGGGTACTATACCACAGATGTGTCAGTACTGTATGTGTGTTAGTCTACTGACAGTTCAACTGCACTGTGAAGTGTAGTATTAAGACTTCAGTTTTGTGCTAAGTTCAGTTCTGTGTTCTGAGTTCAGTTCTGTGTTTCTGTTCAGTTCTGTCCTACCACACTGGCAGAACCACAGTATCCAGAGTCAAGTCTCTAAGGGAAAAAACTAAAAGATGCTCTTTGCATGCAATCCGTCGAATCTTGGGTTTGTAGCTCACCACCCTTGGTAGTCTCATCCAGACATGGTTCTCATCCAAGAATAAAAACCTGACCAATGGCATCCATATAAATGCTCCTCTAACCACAGAACTGGTGATGCAGACAGAGGGCAATCCCAGCACACACAAAGTCATTAAAAATGAAGTGATGGCAAGGTGTGTGTGTGTGCTGTCTGAGTGGCTTCTTTAATTATTTCTGCTCAATTTATCAATCAATTGGGCTCTTTGACTCAGTGTGTGTCTCTCTCCTGTAGTGCAGGTAGGTACTCATTGGGGAATTCACCTGTCAGTCTTCAAAGGATAAACCAAGTTACCTGTAGGTAGACTTGTTCCTCTTCATACTTCAGACAGAATATCCTTATTTATTGATTCATTAGGTCACTGGTAACCTGGGTTACATAAGCATGTTTGGGCTCTCACAGCATATCTCCATATACAGTATATGGATGGGTACCAGGGGTCGCTATATATGGGTAACTGGTCCGATTTACATCACTGGCCAGATGCCCAAGACATGGCGCGACCTCGCACTTTAGGGTGAGGTCGCTTGTCGCCCTGAGGCGTCTTACTACCCACTGAGCAATAGTCGGATATTACACCACTAGTTATTTTTTAGCCTTCATTTCAACCAGCTAGATTCCGGTTATATTCACACCGAAAATATACTTTGCAATTTATTCCATAATTCAATAACTATTTATTTAAAAAACAACAGTAATGTGCATAACTGATCTCCTAATATTGGACTAACATAATTATAATATCCGTTGATCATTATTAAGTATAGTTTAGATCTAGCCGAGATTTAGCCGACTAAATGAAGTGCAGCGCAAGTTTATGCAGGGCATGGGAGTCAAGTTGCTGCTCAGCTGTTGTCAGATGTCAGTCAGCTCTGTTCTCATACCTCATTAACATATCTGCTGGTCATTATGTCACATGACTGCCATACTCCAATCAAAGCTCTCAATCAGTAGGGAAGGCTCCTTTAAATAGAGCACAAAATTCAGGGAGCATCTCCGAACGCGGAGCCCTTCAAACGCCAAGTTTAACTGTATCCCATTTATGCAATAAATGGTTAAATATCCTTGCCAAGTCTATCTGTTCATTATGTAATAAATTGTTATATTCTTGACGTGAATGTTCCTGACAAAATTATAGTCGGCGTATCTACGTTTATATTTACACCGAATTTAGACAATTGAAGTTAATCCATATTTCAATCCATATTTATTTAAAAAAAAAAACTGCACGTTGCAGAATGATCTCCAAATATTGGTGTAAAATGATTTTAATAGCCAGCCGTCACAATAAGGTTTACGTCTGGGTGTAGTCGTTTTTATATACGGCATTTGAACAACTATGTTTAGACCATGTATTAAATAAAGTTATCCTTGGTACCAAGGCGCGGTAAGCCGCGTAGAGTGTTAATTAATTACCGTGATTGTGTGTAGTCACTCACTGGAAAGTGGAAACGTCCAGACAGCAGGCTACTATACTTCTCTGAATTACATTTCTGACAGCAACACACACAGTCAAACACAGCTCTCCCAAAATCCCCGGCGCGCTGCGGCACCGCCCCCACCATCATATTGATTAAACAAAATAATTGTAATCGCTATAGGCTTAGTAGGCGCCCAACGTTAGTTTCCTCACCAATGCGCACTACCCTAAAATGAACACAGGTGGGCAATGTCACCTTTTAATACGGCCAGAAAGTCCATACTATCGTGTCTGCATTGATGGCTGAGTGGATAGTGTCTCCGACCTGTAAGCCAGACATCACTGTTTCGGACCTCACTGTCGCCCTTCTTTTCAATACTTTCGACGGCCGCTAATGGCTAAATGTAGCCGATTGTTTGCGGTCTAATAGTCGTCTTGTGTAAATATAGTCAACAAAAAAAAATTCAAATCTAGACCTTTACAACACTGATTTTCAACGCGTGGTGTAGAAGATAAAAACACCACTAATAGTCAACTAATAAACCTCAAAATGCTCAAACGATGGAGGCACAATGGTGCGCCATGAGATATAATCCAGGTGTGCCTTGAGCTCTTGTGACAATCACATTATTATTGAAATATATTAACAGGCCATATCAGTAAGTGTGGGGGCTGGGGGTGCTTATGGGGTGGCAGGGAATAAGATGTATACCGACTGCAATAAATGAGTCTACACCACTATGCGTGGTACAATATCTCAGGAACCGGCACTCTGTAAGGATATATAACATCAAAGATTCTATACTTTGATGTTATATCCTTACTAATTTTAGGTATATCAATGAAGTGTGCTTTTCTTGTTTTTCAAACCTGCAGCACCATGACACACACAACACAACTAAAAATATCTCCTCCTCTTCCTCCGTCTGTTGTAAAGTTAACCACATGAGCTCAGAATAGTCTGGGGCCTTAGGGGGATAAAATGTAGCCTGATACTTCAGTCCGCACATCACCACCCCCTGCTGGTGGGTGGTGTGTTGTGTGGACTGAACCCGGAGATATTTTATTTTATTTCAAGCGCGCCCAAAGAGCGGGCGCATTGAATGGGCCAATCAGGGTTGTATGCTTGGGGCACGTGGTTTGGCTGCTCCGGTCCCAGCCCCCTCCAAACAGAGTTCTTCTGCCCACGTCAGAGCAGTGTAGGCCCACGTGAGACTCACTCGTGGACTCTGATTGGTGTCCTCTGCCTTCGTGAGAGTCTAGTGGACTCTGATTGGTCCGTGAAAACTGTCATGGCGGAGTCAGACTCGACTCGTATTATTTTAATAAACTATACAATAGTGCCGTTTCATCACGTTTTAATACCATTTTGCACTAACGTAAACATGCAGTCATATAATATGTTATGAGAAATAACATATTTTTGCAATGTCACGCCACGTCGCCGTCGCGTGTGTGTGTGTGTGTGTGTGTGTGTATGTGTGTGTGAGTGTGTGACGTCAATAGGCTTTAGCCCGCCCCCGCTGAAATAGAATGTCTGCTCGAATTCTCCGACTCTCTCCCCCACGTAGTGTGGTGTGTTGAGTCTGACGCTAGCAGTCAGGCTAGATAAAATGGTCATTTCATGCAAATCAGTCTAAAAGCACCAAATCTTGCACAGATGCAGCCCAGGGCAT
>NC_137816.1:16396077-16407522 GCF_963921795.1 Nannobrachium achirus | reverse complement strand
AAATCAGTCTAAAAGCGCCAAATGTTGCACAGATGCAGCCCATGGCATGCTCTAATGATTTAGCTAGGGCGCCTGAGTCGGCAACCTTCGGGGTTGCCACAGCGGCCAAATCGATGGGCTCCCATCGACACTATACTACAGGAAGAAAATACCCAGAAAAACATCTGCTTTAAGTAGGATGGATGTGAGGGGTCTAACTAGGGGTTTGTCATGATTCTGAATCCATTGCAAGCGTTTGTTTTGCACAAAAAAAACCTACTAAAAATGGCCCCCACAAAACTGAAAAGTGATGGCTCATCACTAAACCATCATTTGTGGGGAAATTTTTACTTTTACAGTAAAAAGTATATATAAAAGCATGTACTCTTGAGTACTTACGTAAGTACATTCAAAATTACATTACATTATGTATACAGTGTGTGTGTGTGTGTGTGTGTGCGTGCGTGCGTGCGTGCGTGCGTGCGTGCGTGCGTGCGTGTGTTTGTGTGTCCTCACCATTAATACCAGAGATTTCTGATTGTCATCAGAAGACTAGAAGAACACGGGCAACACAAACTGATGCAAGGTAGTGAAGGTTGCCTGCAAGATCACTGGTGTACAACAGACGCAGCTGACAGACATCTATTGCAAACAAGCTGTCAAGTATTTATATTGTACTACTGCTGACATGTTAAGTTAGTTCTTTGCTCTTTTAACTTTTGTAAACCTGCCCTCTAGCCCATTTGTCTGTGTTCACTATGCTATGATATGCTAGAGCAGAGTAAACGAGAAAAAGACATGAAGATGCTGATTCTCTCTCTCTCTCGCACCGATGAGCCCTATTCATCGATATGTCGTTGCAAAAGCGAGCAGGGGACATTGAAAAAATCTCAGTGCTTGTAATCTTGATTTGAGCAAGTGTATATGATGATTCGAGAGCGTGTAGGGATTTGAGGTACATGGAAATGTGTACGTGTGCATGGCAGGGCACGAGCGTGTTTCTTTTCAGATTCCATCATACACGTGTGCAAATCTGTGCTCAAATCGCAAAATACACACGTACGATAAAGTTACATATCTACCTCCATACCTTCTACCTTCTGTTGGATGAAGTGCAAAGACTTCTCGTTACCTACTGTATATTAGGTAATAAATACCTATTTAAAAAATATTTGAAAATTGAGCTGCTTTGCCTACTCTCAGCTTACACAAGAAGAATGATGGTGATCAGCCTATAAGTGAGAGTAACAGTGGGGACACACGCACGCCACACACACACACACACACACACACACACACACACACACACACACACACACACACACACACACACACACACACACACACACACACACACACACACACACACAAATGCATGACTGGTGGATAATCAAACAAAAAATAAGCTGTTAAAAAGGATTGGGATTCAGAGGAAGGGGCGTGGAGGGACATAAACAGAGAGGAGAGGGAGGGCCTGCCTTAGGTGTTGTGATAACAATAACACCTGTTCAGTTGAAAATTCTTAGAAAAAAACTAGAACAGGAAAGACACACACACACGTTAACATTAGTAGAGATACACAGGTATTATGCTCACACAGACAACCTTGTTTTGTTATTGTCTTCTGAGGGCATTCCATTGATTTGCATGAATTCTCAAATCCCTATCCTTGAACCTAACCGCTAACCATACACAATGAGCACAAGCCTGCACAAGCCTGCACTGGCGCACACGCACTTACACACTTACACACACACGCACACACACACACACACGCATGCACACACACACGCACACACGTACACACACACGCACACGCACACACACACACACACACACACACACACACACACACACACACACACACAAACACACATTTTTCTTTTTTACTTTTTTGCTGTGGTAGGTGCATCAAGGCCAAAGTGCGTAAATAAAACTAAGCTAAAAACTAATTAACAGAACTAGAAGCTCGGCCGCCCGAGCGTCTAGTTGGCGACCTGGCCAACTCGGGAACAATGTAAATAGGGAATGAATGCCCCTCCCTTTAATGCAAACCCCATTATACCTGTTGTCATAGGATCTGTTTTGACCATCTGTTTGCGTGTGTCCATTTATGCCCATATATGGAGATATCTGTCTGTCTACGTCCATTTTATGCCCATATATGGAGATCTCTGTAGGACCCGTTTTGACCATCTGTTTGCCTGTGTCCATTTATGCCCATATATGGAGTTATCTGTCTGACTGCGTCCATTTTATGCCCGTATATGGAGATCTCTGTAGGACCCGTGTTGACCATCTGTTTGCCTGTGTCCATTTATGCTCATATATGGATATATCTGTATCTGTCTGTCTGCATCCATTTTATGCCCATATATGGATATCTCTGTATCTGTCTGTGCCTCCGACTGTGTTGCAGACACAATGCCGGTTCCCCCTTTAATGCAAACCCCATTATACCTGTTGTCATAGGACCCGTTTTGACCGTTTGACTGTGTCCATTTATGCCCATATAGGAACATCAAAACACGTCATACTGATGACATTCAATACGTAACCATGGCATTTTTTGTTGACTCATGTGGCGTACGTGATGTCAGAGCCTTTTATGATGTGATGTCACAATGAGTCAGCGCTTGCGCCGGTTTCCTCAGAAACAGCCTGATGTCAACAATCATCTCCGCATATGGAGATTCCGAACGTTTCGCGCCGGTTCGGGAAAACCGCACATCGGGTCGGGTCGAGGCCCGGCACTGCACTCCGCGCCGTGGCGGGGAATGCGCGTGCCGAATCTGAAGCCAGTGGGACGAACGGTTCTCGAGATACGCGGATTACATACATACATACACACTAGAGGTCTTCGGACCTGCCCGAGATCCGAAATTACCCGCGATCCGAACCGCCCCGAGCTGGGTAACGGGGCCGTTTTCGAGCTTTTACCGCGGGGCGGGCCGGGGCCGGGGCCGTCTGCCCCGGTTCCCCGGGTATCTCCTGTTACCCGAGTGGAGCCGAGACAGGCCGAGATTGAAGTGAAAGCGAACGCAACAACTGCACCAAATAGATAACGCCACACGATGGCACTAAAGATGCAGCATGTAATCTGTTGCATTGGTTGTGAGAACTGAGAAGTATAACTCACTCAGTCACAACAACACTGACTGTATCAGTTGGATTGTTATTATTATCAAAGATATTAACGTAACGTTTTGGTTAACGGTTTACAATGGAGTTGTCATTGCGTGTTGTCATGCTCTGCAGAGCAAAATGGACACTCAAAGCAGAAAGATATAATGAACAACACATGCGACAGAAAACGATAGCATTAGCATTGGCTAGCCAAAGAAGAAGGAATAAAAACATGGATTTATTTGTATTTACAAACTGTCCGCATTGACTTACTGGTCTGGGAAAAGATCATCTTTTGGCGAGAGGCACAGCGCCGCTGACAGCAACAGCAGCACCGTGGCGACGTTAGGTAAGAAATATGTCTGATACAACTCTTAATATAATAACGTTGGCATTCTTTCATTTTGGGGCGACAGGTTCGGGTCTCGGATCTCCCGTTCTGCTCGGGTTTCGGATCCAATTTTTCTAATAACAGGCGGGGCCGTTCGGATCGGATCCATCACGTCTCGGGGCTGATCGGGTAACGGTTCTCAAATTCCAAATGATAGACGGGGCCATATGGGTCCGGGTCCATTTCCCCCGGGTCCTTTTGGGTTCGGGTAGTTCAAATTGGACCCGTGAAGACCTCTAATACATACATACATACATACATACATACATACATACATACATACATACTCACAGATATTTCTCGCATTTATTGTAAGATAATAGAAGCCCATGTCTATAATGCATTATAAAAACACACATATCAACATTAAGTTGATATATCAACTTGCTCCAGCGAGAAAGGGCTAGTGGCAGCGCCGTAAGAATGGCAGCAGCCGTGCACCCTTAAATGCACAAATACATTTCGTTGTACTGTGTTACAATGACAAATAAACTCTATCTATCTATCTAACTTAATAATCACTCGCTTATTCTCAGTCACGTTCTTCTTTATTTAAAATACCAATTAAAGCATGGTTAAAGCATGATGACAAAGACGATGTGGTCTGTGCATCCTGTGTGCATTGGAGCTCTATGGATATTGACAAAATGTTAACCGCAGTCGATTGAGCAGAGAGAGATAAAGAAAGCCAGGGTGTAATGGGTTCACAACAACGTTACAGAATGAGAGGTAGTTGGTGATGTTATATCTGTAATAAAGTGTACTACTAATTGAAATAAGGCAAGGTGGAAGAAAGAGTATCCCAACCAAGAAGGACAGTAAACAACCAACTCCTTCAGTAAGCTTTACGTCTCTTGGGAGCTCTACTATACGCCAGGGGTCTTCAACAGGGGGCCCGGGACCCCTTTTTTATATTAACCACTTGAACCCTAGTGTCCTTATTCTGAGAACTTTAGCCAAAAATAGCCGATCTACAAGCGCTGCGAGGCATTGTGAGCTTGTAGATCGGCTATTTTTGGCAAAGAGCTTTGGTGTAGAGGGGGAAAAGAGCAGAGCATGTGCACCCGCTCTCCCGCACATTTCAAAATAAACCAGCTCTCCCCCTCCCCTTACAGACAAGTATGGCAGGCAAAGTGAAACAAACTGAGCTGCCAATGGTCATCTTGCACTGAATATTCTGCCATATAGAACGAAGCATGGAAAAGGGAGGCCAGGAGCTGAGTATCTAGGGGGATGCCAATGTGTTTCAACAGATCTGGGCGCAGCTCTGGGGTGAGCCTGGAACAACCGAGTGAGACAAACCGAAGGACAGCCATCATGTGCACATTGATTGGTGATGTTATGTGTCAATGGAACCTTTGTTGTCTCAGTCAGAGGAAGAGAAGAGATGCTTGAAAACATCACCTTTGTTAAGGTCGAGTGCAGACTCTTAATTTCCGTTTTAAATCAGTTCTTCTGTTCAGCACCAAGTATTTATTGTTTGGATGTGCATACTTTGAACTGCAATGATAATAAAGATGATACTATACCATTCACACCATTTTACACAGCAGGAACATATTGGAAACAAGTTTTTCTTTGGTTTGATGTGTTTAGCTTTGTTATATATTGTGATTACTTATTATGATTATCAAATAAAATACATACACCTAAATAGACACATGACTTTATACTTTCCCTCAACAGCAGTCATGACCAAAAAAAGTAAGTTCTGTACAGGTCTGTTTTACCAATTATAGAGGGTTTAAGTGGCACCGGATCATGCAGCTCGGAAAAGGTGAATTGATCCCTGTGTATGACAGAGGACAATTTCATGATAAATTAAATCTCTGCGATATGATTATTGTGAGCGTTTTTCTTTTCATTTCTGTTCATCATGATAAACGATAATAGCTATTATGGTCCCATCCCTACCTGCACATGATGCTAACATCATATACCTGCTATCACATGCACTCTCATGTGTATATCTTTAGTGTTTAACCTGATTCTATCCTTTTCCCTCTGCTCTCCCTCTACCTCTGTACTCTTTCTGCTCAGGGAACGCTGCAAAAATGATGGAGCGTGCAGTCGTGCACAACATTTTTATTTCACCCACATTACACCTGTAAACCCGTGATGTGCCGAACAAAACAGATATTGATTCTGATTAAGTAACAAAAGTATGTGTTTCTGACTAAATGTAATATGATTTGCAAACAACACCTCCAGATTAAGTATTCTGTGGAAGAAAAGCCCTCTGTTCTAACTCCATGCATTATTGAAAGGCACACACGCCTCACCATGTATCAACCTGTTTATACCATGGTCACTTGGCAAAGGCAATCTATCACTCTCTGTAACTCTTTAAGATGCATGTCTGACTTAGGAGACAAGGCCCTAAGCTGATGTCCACACACTGTTCTGTATGTCGTCTGGAGAAGCATCTTGAACTGACAAGCAAATAAATGGAATGTTGGCAAACAGTGATTGGAGTGCTGAAAGCCTCCATCAGCACTGCACAGTCTGCTGAATCTCAATCCCTGTCCTGAAAGTTGAGGAAGACTTGTTGAAACTGAAATCTACTAAGCCGACTAAACTAGAAAAGGCCGTTGATTGGATTGGAGCACATTTCCGCAAGGCCAGACTTATATGCATCAGCTTTGTTTCCCCTAGGACGATGTTGTAGCAGCGGTGGTGAATATTTATATTGCGAGTGCTTTGCGCACATTTATCTCTTTTTGAGTTGAGCTTAATAAATAAAAAGAAGTCGGGTGTCCTTGAGATTGACAGGTATCGTGGAGAGGCCCTGTGAACCACCTCCAGACAAAACACAATACCAAGGCTTCTATGCAAGATCATGATTAAATGTTTATTTCACAGATGTTTCCTTGTACTGTTCAATGCAGTCTTTCCCCTATCAACAGTGGTGCTCCGCTGCTGCTAAAATATGACCGCCGCTGCTGAATTTGCATGTAAACAATTTTTATTGTTTTAACGATCAAAGACAGCTCCGTCTTATGTCTTTATGAACAAAAGTTATATTATTTTGCGCTACCAGTAAGGAAACTTCATATCCAGTTATGCACTGGATATGAAAGCACAACTGCGGGGAGGAGTTTAACCCAGTCAAAGAGAGCTACTGTACAACACTCTTGTTCATGTTATCTCTGACACATTGCATCATCTTGACCAAATATGGAGTTCCACACGCCTACAGCTACAGACTGGCACAAGCTCCTTGGCCTGGTCTGCTGGCTGCGTGCACAAGAACGTTGTAGCTGATCTTTGTAGTGGTTTGATAGACACACACACACGGACAGAGTCGAAAACATAATCTCCCAATTTGGGATAGAAGATATATACTTGAAGCGCCCGACTCCAGTGTGCAGACGGTTCAGCGAGGTCCATACAGTAGATGGCGTGGCATATCTTCTCCTTTTACACCACCTCCTAGGTCCTGGATGTATCGCTGGATACGGGAGGGCCCAGCTGTCTCCCATGATCTTTTCCAAGATGCTGCCAGCCAGGAGTCTCTGGACAAGTCGTCAGGTATAGACTGTAGCATCTCTTGTGCTGCCTTGTTGTAGGGATGGCGAGACTTGAGCCTGCCTGGTGGTGCTGGTGTTGTTTTGTGCAGGATGTTCCAGTCGTACTTCTGGGCTTTTCTTGCCAGGGCGAGGGTAGCCGCATCCCGTCTGAGACTGGATGGGGCGATTCCAGCTAGGACTGGCAGGTAGGACAAAGGGGTGGGTTTCAGACAACCAGTTACTGTCCGGTGGGCGCTGTTGATGACAGTGTCAACCTTGTTGACGTGGGGACTTCTGCTTCAGACAGGGGCACAGTATTATGCTACGGGCAGGACCAGCTTGCGTGGATATCTGGGGGGAAGCTCCCCAAGTTGAACCTGCAAGGTGTCGGATGAGCGAGACCCTTGCTGTTGTTTTGGCCTTCACTTCATCCAGGTGTTGCTTGTGGAAGAGTGTCTGGTCCAAGCATACGCCGAGGTACTTGGGGGCTTGCTGGAATTCCAGGAGGTGGTTGCCAACATGCACATCCAGTTCCCTTCTTGCTTCCCGATCGTAGAGGTGGTAAGCTGCAGACACTGTTTTGCCCATGCTGAGCTGAAGATGCTACTGTACTTCTGGAGGTAGTTTGCCAGGATGCCCATGTCTCGGTTGAGGCCATCTTCCATCGCCTTCCATGTTGGACGTCGAAGCATGATGGCCAAGTCGTCCGTATAGCCGTACTTGGTAGATGTTGTATCTGGCAGGTCATGAATGTAGATGTTAAACAACATTGGTGAAAGGACAGAGCCTTGCGGGACACCGTTCTTCAGCCTTCAGAGCCTGCTGGTCTGGCCATCGCTGGTCTGTAGGATGAAGCCCCGGTTGGATATCATCTCCATGATGAACCTCAATATGCTGGTCCGGGATTGTCCTCAGCAGTTTCAGATGTAGTCCAAGGTGCCACACAGTGTCGTAGGCGGCTGTCAGGTCCAGGAATACTACTCAGGCTTTCTCTGTGTCCTGTCCTGAGTGAGTAGCGTAACCTGGTCCACTGTTGACCTGCCTCTGTGAAAGCCGGCTTGTTCCGGGGAGAGTTGTGGGTCCACCACTGGCTCGATACAGCTGTGTATAAGCCTCTCCAGAATCTTATATGGGACACAGAGCAGAGAGATGGGCCTATAGGACTTCGGGTCTTCGGGGGGTTTGTTTGGCTTTGGCAAGGCTATGACGGAGGCACGGCACCAGGTCTTTGGGATCTTGGACCTCCGAAAGCATGATGAGAAGAACGAGCAAAGCCAGTGGGATGTCCTTTCACTTTGGTGTATGACAAACTCTGGATGGATATTGTCTCGACCTGGTGACTTGCCCGGCTTCAGATTTTTCATTGCTGCCCTTAGTTCGGGGGCAGCAATGACTCTATGTCTGTCCTTATCTTATATCAAGAACCACTCAACTAATCACCTTAACCCAGGGTTTCCCAAACCTTTTTGTCTCAGGGCACCCCATAAATATTTGTTTTAATCCGAGGCACCCCTACCTTATAATTTTCACTCCCAGCACCTTATATTTAGCCTATAGCATATCGTCGTGGTCGGGTGGAAACCTTGTATGTCCAAAACCGTTCGTTTTGTATTTATCATCTATAAAATGTACTAAACTAGTGAAAACAGCCGATCTACAAGCAGTGCTTGTAGATCGGCTGTTTTCACTAGTTTTGTGCGACAGTCTTGTATGATGAAGCAGGGCTTTGCTTTACCAAAAGACGTACACATTTGAAACTTGGAGATACGAGGTTTCTGCCCGACAGTGACGATATTTTAGTGATTATGTTGCGAGGTAAACGTTGAGATAAAAGCCATTTTGGTTAGAACTGACTGAAAATAACTTTGTACTTCAAGTTTAAAATGATACTAAATATTTTGTGTCCAAATAAATTCCAAATATTATCAAACGATCTTGCGGCACCCCTGGACTGCCGTCGCGGCACCCCAGGGTGCCCCGTCACCCACTTTGAAAACCCCTGCCTTAACCCATTAAGACCTGAGGCTGATTCCACAAATGTCTTCTAAAGTTTTCTGACAATCTATGTTGCTATAATCAATGGTGCTCAAACATTGTCATCATGCCAAGGACATGTCAAGGGAGTGGATGATAATGGCAATATGGAATGTCATTGATTCTAATCTGTCCTCATTTCACAGGCCTTGCCCAACCTGAATCTTGTTAAACTACTGCATATTTCTCCCAGGCATCCACCCATGATGATGGTTAAATCACTGCATACACTCAGCACCCACACCCTAGGTGGGGTTGGCGATGGGGCCTCTCTGTGGTGAGTTTGCATGTTCTCCCCGTGTCTCCTTGGGCATAGGCCCTCACACAAAAACATGCAGTAGTCCTGGTTTCTATACTACCCCTAGCCAGCCGGGTGCTCCCCAATGTCCCCTGGCGTGGCAGGGGGAGAGCGGAAACCAGGACTACAGGTTAGGTAGTCACCGGGTGAGAAAAATGGGTTGCAAAAATCGTGGGATAAAAAACATTAAAAAAAAAAAATCACTGCATACACAAGACAAAAGTGTTCTCTCACGCAAGTTTGCTGAGTATTATTATTATAGTGTCATTTTCTATTTTCTATTTTACTTCCACCCATCCATATAACCCATGGTAATTCATGCTGGCATGTGCGTGCGTGCGCGTGTGAGTGTGTGGTGTGCGTGTACGTGTGTGTGTGTGTGTGTGTGTGTGTGTGTGTGCGTGCGTGCGTGCGTGCGTGCGTGCGTGCATGCATGTGTGTGTGTGTGTGTGTGTGTGTTTCCAGAATAAAAAATTTCCTCTTTCGGTGTACGACACCCTCGTGTCCGTCTGAGTCTGTGGGTGCAACATGTTTATTATTACAATGTAATGCATATTTAATGTGATGAATGTATGTACTGTAAGGAGTTTGAAAATAATTGTGAGAAAGAAACTGCTCACAGTGCATACTGGAGGTACAATCGTCTTGTTCTTGTTCTAACAACAATGTTTTACAGTATTTTAAAATGTAAGGTATGGCACATACATACAATTATTAATTACAATAATGAATACAAAAAGCAGATGTACAAGATTTCAAGAAGACCCCAATAACTCTGAGAGTCACAGACCATTTGGAACCCCTCAAGGAACCCCGAGGGTCCCTGGATCCCACTTTGAGACTGTGCTATCCTGCCTTTCCTGTTCCATGTTTTTGTCTTTTCCTTATCCTGCTCTGACCGCTCTTCCTCCAACAGTAGTAGAAACTCAATCACACACACAATTTACTACTGCTTTGGCCATGCTCTTTCCATTGGAATCTCCAATTTGGCTACAATAACCTGTGCCCAAGTCATGGTTCAAAAAATGCTCCCTCGCCATGTCATATACCCACATCAGAGTACTGGCTGCTTCAATGCTACACTCATATTGAACAACAATATGAGTGTTAGTACTGACTCTGACCTCTAAGGACCTTCCAGGGAGGGTGCTCATGTGCGTCTGGCTGTGACATCCTTTCTAGTTTATTTTCCTTTCGAGTTGTTTTTTTCGCACTGACTTTTTTGACACTGCACTATTAGGTTGTGTTAGTAGTTTGGGGTATTTTTGCTTGTGTTTGACATGACAGTGAGATACTTGTTGCACTAACTAGCATTGACTGCTATGGTCACTTTTGATTTGGACACTGTACTATTTTGATAGTTGTGCTTAAAGACACTTTATGTATGTATATATATATATATATATATATATATATATATATATATATATATATATGTATATTATTTGTTCCCTCTCTTGATGTACCTTGCTCTTTACTGTACCCTGCTCTTGTTTTTCTTTTATCTTTTTCTTACTTCTGTAACTACTTCTGTACTCTGTAACTTTGTAAATAACCTTATACTGCTGTGCTGCCTCTGGGCAACTGATTTTCCCCCTTGGGATAATAAAGGTATCTATCTATCTAACAACAGACTGCCTTCCACAGGTCCACCACTATTTTTCAACCAATGAGCAACAAGTGCAAACAACTACTAGTCTACTCTCAAATGAATGAACAAAAACCGACAGCTGTTTTCCCCACAGCTCACCCTATTTTCAAACTCGTTGAGCAGTCACAGCTTTCACACGATTCCATTTGTCTCAACTACTGTAAGAGCAACAGCTAAATGCAATAACCACAACTGTCTCTACAGGTCTCGTTATTCTTAAACTACCTGTAACACGCTGGGCAAGACCTGTCCTGTGCTGTGCGTTGTCTTAACGGAACTGCTCGAAGTGCTGCATTTAAGGGAAGTTACGTCATGCAGTGCAGGTCTGTTTACATCCCCCAGCGAAACAGACAAAAATAGATTGCAGCTTTTTACTCTTAATAGGTGTAACTTTGTCAGCATCCATTTTTTGTTTAGATATTGTTTATTGGGAGTGCAACCGAAGGAGCGGGAATAC
>NC_137816.1:16368577-16391077 GCF_963921795.1 Nannobrachium achirus | reverse complement strand
AAAAATAATTATGACGAAAGATGAACTTGAGCCATTTCAGGACAGTGGCTCTAATTTTAATAGTTTACTGTAATACTTTATGCTGTACACCACATACTGTTCAATCACTCCGTTTTCAATATCTTTCCAAAATATAGTTACAGTTTATACTCTATGTGATTTATTGTGTAGTTTGGTTGTTTCTTTTTTTTCTTTTCTTACATCTGTACACACAGCTATCCTAAAAATATGTATGCTATTTAAATTTAATATACTTTTAATCCAGTTCAGTTCCAGTTCCATTCACTATACTCATGCTCAGTTATTGCTTGTGCTTTTAGTTCATTTTTATTCATTTATTATACTTCCTTTAATTATTCCAATTGTTATTTGTTTTACTTAATCTCCATCTTCAAACATCTTCAAGCTTCAAGGTTCCCTGACTCTTCTCTGTCACAGTCAGTTAAACTCAATTAAGTTCAACACATGTGAAAGAAAATCTGCTGTAACTCTACACAGTAAACTCCTCTGCGTTCATGTATCCTTTTGTATCTCTGAGAGTGAAAAAGGGTCACCAACTGGACCCTTAGAGGTCCATTTGGTGACATTTGTACACTCTCAGCGTTAAATTAAACACTGCCGTTTTTACAGTGTCTAAAGGCTCAAGTTCAATTTAATCCAATTTCATATAATTCTGTGTGGAGTATATTTGCATTACAGTGTGCACTGTCTAGTTGACTTCCTGTCCGTGCGTCCTACTTCCTCTTGGTAGGGGTGGGGCTCTTAACCCCCCTGCCGGCTGCAGCTTTGGGAGGGGTGGGGCTGGGAGAGGCTGTGGGGGCGGGGGCGGGGCTTCCAGCGGGCTGCTTGGGCGGGGGCATTTCAATGGGGAGTTTGGGAGGGATGATGGTTTTGCCGCTCACGGTTGGTTTGACTTCTGGAAGTTTATCACCGGATTTGTACACGCTGACCTGAGGTACAGAGACAGGACGAGAGAGGGAGGTCGAGAGAGAGAGTTAGATACAGTGGTTCCCAACCTTTACTGCAACGGTCTTCAACAGGGGGTCCGGGACCCCTAGGGGGTCCTCAGAGTTACTACATGGGGTCCTCCAAATCTTTGAGTGATATATATATATTAAGGCTGGGACTTTAACTGATTAATTGCGATTAATTAATTACAGAAAATGTACGCGATTAAAAAAATTTACGTATTTTAATCGCACTTAGTTTTTGCACCACAGAACCTTCAGTTTCGGGCATACCGATCATAGCGATGCACCAACCAAGAAGAGACAACAAACGCAAAGGGAGAAGTAGCCGATCAGAGCGCTTTGCTTGGCCCAGTGGATGCGAAATTTAGATTAAAAAAACTAACTTGTTGATTCACTCGTACAAAAAAATGTGTTTTACTTGAAGAAAAAAAAACTTCTCAGGTCAAATATCGATGTGCGATTAAAATGAGATTAATTGCGATTAATTAATCACAGAGCCTGTAATTAATTAGATTAAAATTTTTAATCGCATCCCAGCCCTAATATATATATACACACACACACTTATATATATATATATATATATTATTATTTTTTTCTCTTTTTTTTAACCACTTGAACCCTAGTGTCCATATTCTGAGAAATGTAGCCAAAATGTTGTTGGTTAAAATGTTTAAAGCTCTATTGTAATCATTGCTAGTATAGAGTTTGTCCAGTAACAGGGGTCTCTCCATCTCTTTAATAAATAAGACATACAGTTTCAGGCGGGGTTGCACATTTCATCCTATCAGGAGAGAGTACCCATTTATCAGCTTCAATTTGAGTGCTCCAGTTCCAATTTTGTCCGCTCATTTCTTTCTTTTATCACTTCAATTTCACTTGTTAATCCTGTATGCAGTGTTAGTTCTCTCCCCTGATTGGATGATATTGGTATCCTGACCTGTTTACTAAAGAGCTGGATTGACAGAGAGACCCCTGTTATTAAACCAACACTCAATAGCAATGATTACTATCAGAATACCAAATAATTTCCATAAACATGTGTGAGCGCCGATAATGTAAAGTATTTTGCAAAACTGTGTGGCGGATAAGGTGGGCCTTTTAGAGCATGCATACTGTAGCAACATGCAACCAAGTCTATAAATCAGGCAAAGGTGAGGTGCGAGATGGAAACGGCTTGCAGACAGATAGAGATGGAGTGATACGCATAAAAGGATAGTGGTGGTGATGGAGAGAGAAAGATTAGGTGGAATGAGAGAGGTATATAGATCAAGAGAGAGGCAGATGGAGAAAGAGGAACAGAGCAACAGACACAGAGATAGTGAAAGGGGTTTGGGACATTATGAAGATATATAATGTTGGACGTAGACTGGGACATATGAAGATACATAGCGTTCTAATGTTGGTCGTAGACTGGGGGACTTATAGAGATATATGGCCTTATAATGTTGGACATAGATGGATAAAGATAAAGGACAAGGAGGAGGATACGATGGGTCTGTTAGAGCAATGGTTCTCAACCTGTGGGTCTGTTTACTCAACAGAAAACAGACCAACATACAGTATACTGTAATTGCATACAGGGTATCTGCACATTTTCTAAAGTGACAATTTAAGGACTTTAAAGACCTTTTTAGTGCCTCTGGTCAAACATGGGTCAAATTGTCAAATATTATAGGCAGAAATTGTGAAAATAGACGATCTAGTACATGCTCACAACGCCTCGCAATGGAACAGATCGAGTCTGTAAATGTAGCCAACTCCCACAATTCCAAGTGCTTGTCCCCGCTTCAAATATGATTATTTGGGGGGTCACGGCCTGAGAAAATTGAGAACCACTGTGTTAGAGCATGCATCAGACACACTGTACTTGTCTCTGTGAGGTTGGTACATTACAGTAACTAAACATAAGAAAACAACTTTTACTCAGTAAGAATATATTTAGCTTAAAATGAAATGAAAGATAAAATGCAATTTATAACTATAGGCATCAATAAATATTCATGAATTATTGCATGAATTATGTACAAATGTTTGTACAGTATGTATTATGTATTAAGCATTAACACAGGAGAGGGAGTGCTACCGGCAGAGTTACTGGCACTGGTGAACAGCAGTCACACCAGTGCCAGTATAAGTATATCATAGTATATAGTATGACCTCAAATGCATTATTGGGATTATACCAAGGTTCCATTATCAATATTTATGATGAACTAAAAACACTTATCTGGAGATAAAACTCTTGCTTCTCAGACACTCACAATGTGCGAGGTGAACTGGGGTATAATAGTTAATACAGTCCACTGCGGTATAAATGTATATATTAAGGCCTGTTTTTTTTTGTGTGTGTGTGTGTGTGTGTGTGTGTGTGTGTGTGTGTGTGTGTGTGTGTGTGTGTGTGTGCGCGCGCGCGCACTCGCGTGTGCGTGTCTATCTGTCTGTCTGTGTATCTGTCCAGAGCTAATCTCGCAAACCGCTGAACCGAGAAGCAGTGAAAACTTTTTGTGCACGCTGCCGGTAAGCCAAGGAAGTCACTCAACCTTATATTTTTTAAATCGGCCTCACGGTGGTGCAATACCAGCCCACTTTACTTTTTGCTCTGTGACTCTTGAACCGTACTGTGTAGGCCAATACAACCAAAACATAATTTACCCTGGATTCCTTGGAATCACACAAACTGGTATATAGAGTATATTACTATATACTACACATCTATTGGGTCATTATTTTTATATAAATCCTGGATGGTTTGTATTTATTTCACCACGACCCCAAAATATGTGTGTGTGATAAAATGAGACGGGAGACATTAGTCGTAATCTCCTTCACTAACTCATATCAACTCTGAACTCCAAAGTGAAACAAATCACGTCAATATCTCATCTAAGCGCCGTACAAATCCAGCCGCAATAAACATCTGATTGTGATGAATGAGGGACATCTGTGGCACAGATGGACAGGAAATCTGATTTTGAAATCTTGATTTTCTGGGCCCTGGGTACAAGGATTGACTGCGTTATTTTGTGCTTTAACTATTGAAAAATAGCAGATATACAAGCTCACAGCGCGGCACCGAGTGCCGCGCTGCGAGCTTGTAGATCTGCTATTTTTGAAAAATCTTGAAAAAAGTCTTTGAAGATTTTTTGAAAAACCTCTTTCTATGTCAGTGGTGCTTTTTCATGTGAAGGACCCCCAAAATGATAAGTATTTGGACCCCCATCTCAAAATATTTCGTTCCAGGGACCCCCAGAAGACAAATTTCAGTTACAACTTAAAATATACTTATATTCAAAGATTTGCACACATTATCACGACTTTTCAAAAATAGCAGATCTACAAGCTCGCAGCGCGGCGCTGTGAGCTTGTATATCTGCTATTTTTCAATCGCTAAAGTATAAAATAATTAAGGCCCCTCCACCTTGGGCCCTAGTAACTCAGTCCCACTTCCCCCCCTTGTGACGCCCCTGACCATACTCACGTATACGTCCACAGTTTCTCCGCCGTATTTGTTCTGGACGGTCATGGTATATTTGCCTGAATCATCCATGGTGACTCCTTTGATGGTCAGACTGGCAAAGCCCTGGTCCAGGGACACCACATACTGAAACATGAAGACAAAGCCATGTGTTGTGTATGCAGTGGTGGAAAAAATACTCACACGTTTCACTTAAAGGCCCGCTGACACGCCCGAAATTATAATAGTATGATACAGTAGGTCACGTGGTCTCTCTGAAAACGGTCTGAAATAGTCTGAAACTCATGTCACAGTGCTGACCAGTACAGTAAGTAGTCTAAGTACAGTAAATTAATTTGATTGGCTTATAATTGCGTATTTCCACAATGACATCATAAAAATAATTAACTCATATTTTAAGATGACTTTTGGTGACAGTACCCATTTAAGTAAAAGCATCATTACGGCAATGTAGAAATACTCTGTTACAAGTAAAAGTCTGGAGTTCAAAATGTACTCTCTGTCTACCGAGCAATCTTAGTTCCTACTCTCACCTATGGTCATGAGGTGTGTGTGGGTCATGACCGAAAGTATAAGGTCGCGGGTGCAAGCGGCCGAAATGGGTTTCCTCAGAGGGAGGCTGGTATCTCCCTTAGAGATAGGGTGAGAAGTTCAGTCACCCGAGAGAGACTTGGAGTAGAACCGCTGCTCCTACACTTGGAAAGGAGTCAGCTTAGGTGGTTCAGGTATCTAGTATGGATGCCCCCCCCGAGCTCCTTCCTAGGAAGGTCCTGTATGCACATCCCACTGGGAGGAGACCCCGTGGCAGACCAAAGACCACATGGAAGGATTATATCGCCAAACTGGCTTGGGAATGCCTCGGTATACTCCCTGAGGGAGTGGAGGAAGTTGCTCGGGATAAGGAAATCTGGAAGTCTCAGTTGGAACTGTTACCCCCGCGACCCGATTCCGGATAAGTGGTTGAAGATTGATGGATGGATGGATGTACTTAAAATACCCAAAGTAAAAGTACTTGTTATGCAGAATGTCCCATTTCAAGTTTAAATGTATACAAATATTTTGTAACTAGTAGACCTACAAGCTCACAATGCATCGCATCGCGACGGATTGTGAGCTTGTAGAACGGCTATTTTCAAATGGTCTCAATGTATACAGAGCTGAAGTCGTTAATGTATGTTTTGTAATAATAATCAAAAACCTACAGTAAGTAACTATTAACTAAAGTTGTCAAATAATTGGAGTAAAAGTACAATATTTTCCTCTGAGATGCAATGGAGTAGAAGTAAAATTATTGGAAATACTCAAGTAAAGTACAAATACCTCAAAACTGTACTTAAGTACTGTACTGTACTTAAGTACATGTACTATATATTATTAATCTTGTTCAAAGTTTTACCCTGTTACTTGTTAATGCTTTTTTGTTTATACTGTAAAGCACTTTGTAACCTTGTTTCGAAAGGTGCTATATAAATAAAGTTTACTTACTTACTTACTTACTTAGTTACGTTACATCACTGTGTGTATGTTAACCACTTAAAACCTAGACTAGACTTGGTAAACTGGACCTGAATTGGCGCTGTACTTTTTTCTGTCCACACCAAATCCTTTCGCCTCTCAACGCAATGTGCTGTGAACTTGTAGATCTGCAGTTTTTGGCCAAGATTGCCCACAGAATATGGAAGCTGGGGTTATGGTGCTGGGAAGTATGAAGACAGATCCAAGTGTATATATTCCACTACGTCTCCGGAGGAAACCATTTGCCCTCCCTAGTATTGCTTCCCTCCCTCCTATGGATTCCAGAGAATGATATTTTATTTGATCTATTTTTATGCATCCTAATTATGCGTTGTTGAGAGATTTGGGAGATTGATCCCATGTTGTATTATGTAAATATTCATACTACTGTACTGTACTTGTGTTGTAGTAGGAACAAGGAACATCCCCATAGAGGCTTGCCATATTTTATACTTTGTCGTAAGGCAGTGTCACAAAGAAGTAGCTAAAAATTGCCATTCTAAAAGCTCACAATGCTCCCGTGAGCTTGTAGATCTGCTGGTTTTGTTATATTTGAAAATGAACATTTTCACCTATAATGACGTACCTGAAATAGGGTATGAAAGTGGTTAAGTCTGTCTGTGTGTTTTATAAATATTTAACTAATGAAAAGTACTGTATTAACAAGAGCATGTGACTAAATAACTGCATTGAATCCATTGTAAAACCGCCTGAAAATTAACACTTTTGGTCATTCAAGGTTTACTTTTTAGCTCGAGACTCCAAAGAGAAATGTGATGTTTGCCTGGGACCCAAACTAGTGAAAATAGCAGATCTAAAAGCTCACAATGCGTCGCTTTCCCGCCGCGTTGTGAGCTTGTAGATCAGCTATTTTCACTACTTCCTAATTTTGTTGTATTTCTTTTTTCATGGAATCTCTTTGATTTGATGAGTTTCTTTGGAAAAATGTTTCATTTTCTTTTGAAATATTTACCGGCGACCCATACAAATGGGTCCTGACCCAGTGTTTGGGAAACACTGCTCTATACTATAATGTAGCATTTACCTGATCATCTGGTGTAACGTCTGAGCCATTCTTCATCCAGGAGACCTGGGGCTTGGGGTCTCCACACACTGTGCATGTCAGACTCAGGGTCTATGGGAGCACAGAGGCAGTATTAGCAAATGCTGTAGTGTACAGCATACACATTCACACTGAGAAGCAATCCAAAAGCATTCAATACTAACTACATTCAACTCTCTCAAATACACATGCACCCACGCATGCACACACAAATGTGCATGCACACGCACACACGCACACGCACACGCACACACACACCCACACACACACACACACACACACACACACACACACACGCGCGCACACACACGCACACACACACACGCTCACACACACACACACACACACACACACACACACACACACACACACACACACACACACACACACACACACACACACACACACACACACACACACACACACACTACCTTCTTTTCCATGATGGTGACTACATCAGGCAGGCCTCCCACAATCTTACCACGGTCTGAAATCAAACCCCAAAGCAAATTATTATTTTATGAACATTTTTATGAAATCGTTTTTTTGTCTTTAGAGGGGCCCTTACTGTCACGAAATGCTGTCAACTTTTATGCAGGCACCGAATTGAATGTGACGTTCCAACACAAAGTCCATTAAATGACAACTATCAATGCAGGGAGCGCGCAGTTAAACGTACAGTAAGCCTGATTTATACTTGGTTGCGTGACACACGGGAAACAGTCGATCTACAAGCTCACAACACATTGCGATGCAACACGTTGACAGCTTGTAGGTCATCTATTTTCCGTGCACAGTGCTGCACACAACTAAGTTAAGCAGGCAAAAGCATTGCAGACAGAAGGAGAATGGAGTGATACCCAGGATAGAGAATGAGAGAGGTATATATAGATCAAGATAGAGGCAGATGCAGAAAGAGGAACAGACACAGAGATAATGATAGAGGTTTGGGACCTATGAAGATGCAGTATACAATGTTGAACAAAGACTGGGACATAATGAAGATATATAGCGTTATAATGTTGGACATAGACATTGATAAAGATAAGGGACAGGGACTCACTCTTTTCAGCGTACGCCTCAGCTCTGAAATGCACAGAGAAACATTAGATAGGATTCTCCATTCAACTTCAAGAGTTTTGGTGTAACAAGACGTGTCTTGCGTCACCACTGCAGCAAGGAATATAATAATAATAATAATAATAATAATAATAATACACTTTATCCATAGAGCAAGTTATGAAGTGCTTTACATAAATCTGATGGAAAATCAATCAACAACAGAACAAAAGCGTGATTATACATGCAAACAGAGCAGTGTGAGAATCAAACAATAGCATTTCAATATCTAAATTATGTAAAGGCCCTTCGATAAAAGCAAGCATTCCTGGGGCATTAACACCTAATAAAGTTCAGTTAGAAATAAAACATGAAGAGAATAGAATTACAAAGAAAATGCAGTCTATGGAAAGGCTTTTCGGTGCAAGTACGCTTTGAGAAGTGATTCAAGCTCCTCGGGCAGGTCATTCCAGAGTCGAGGAGCCATGACAGCAAGGACCCGGTCACCCTTTGTCAACAACCAGCTGGTTCCTGCCTGAGGACCTCAACTTAAATATAATTAGGCGCCAGCTAGGCCATGAAGTGCCTTAAAAGTAATCAGTAAAATCCTAAAATCAATCCGAAAGCAGACAGACAAACAATGTAGAGATTTTACAACAGGAGTAATATTTTCTGTTCTCCTAGTTTTAGTTAAACATCTAGCAGCAGTGTTTTGTACAATTTGGAGCCTATTGACAGTTTGTTTTGGCATTTAATACACCATTGCACATTGCAATAATCAAGGCACAAAGAAATATAAAAGCATGTGTAATGATTTTGGTGTCTTATAACTTCAGTCGACTCTCATCAACGGGAGAGCAATTAGCACCATCAGATAACTACTCGACTGAAACGATCAAATGCTCTGAGTAATTCACGTCCAGCAAAAACAAAAACAAAATCATTTCAATATTTAAATGAAACTCATTGGCTCAGTAATTGGCTCATTGAGAATCAAATGTGAAATATCTTCGGTATATTCACATTATATCCTTGATGTATTTGACACATAACACAGAAAGTAAACTTTCTGGAATTGCACTAATAGATCCCAATTCAAAATGCATGACTGTTTTACTTGATGGTTGCAAAGAAACTTTTAGTAAAAACGTAATTACAAGAACAACATGTTAGGCTGTCACAATATAAAACCACACGGCCAGAATGAAGTTAATCAAAAGTATTTCTAAGATTGTTTTAGTATTGCAACTTAAGGATAAGAAAGTTGTGGCAAGGATTACACAAATATTCCTCAGTGTTAATTTAACTCTTGAGTGTACAAATAGAACGAAATGGTCCATGCATACGATGCAAACAAATACAAATATGTTTTTATTTATCCAATGAAATGGATGAATTAGTTTGACCAACATGTTAGAGGGATGTAGTCTTACTTGAGTTTCATGAACTCGGCGAAGGCTTTCTCATAAACTGAAAGAGAAAGAAAAATGTTATCTGTCTTCAACTCATGGTCCATGTATTTCAAAACCCAAAGCTAAATACAAAACTACTGAGTGTCAAATTCATTGTGTGTGTGTGTGTGTGTGTGTGTGTGTGCGTGCGTGCGTGCGTGCGTGAGTGCGTGCGTGCGTGTGCGTGTGTGTGCACCAACCTTCTCCACTGAGGTCCAGTGTGCGTGTGTTTGTATTCTCAGCGTCAGCGATTACAATGGAGTACATCCCTTTGTCTCTATCCATGGGCTCGATCACCTGTCAGTCAAACAAATTTGATCATTTACTGTAGTTAGTGGATATCTTCCCATATGTCTGTCTGTCTGTCTGTCTGTCTGTCAGTCAGGTATGGCAGTGGTTCTCAAAGTGTAGTCCGGGGATCCCCAGGGGTTCCCGGCAAAATGTGTTATTAATATGGCATCAAAATCAGTGTAACCACTCAAAACCTACAGTATATACATCAGCTATTTGAAAATATCTAATCTACAAGCTCGCATTGCAATACGTCAAGACAATATATCACAGATGTTTAATGGACGTCATGAGACATTAGGCTACAGTGATTCTGTCCGCAGCAACGGCCATGCACTACATTTGAACACCTCTCGTCTCAATGTGATATTTTGGTGAGCAGAGAGCTTTTGTTTCCCCGTGTCTCCAGTCCTGTCCTGACATCGTTATATCACAATGACACCATGTCACTAGAAATGCGTTCTGTGCAGCTTCTGATCTCTACCACTTAAATAGGAAAGCGCCTCACGCCGGAAGCAGCTCGTTCTTAAAGGTGATGGCAGCCGACACTCTGGTTAAATTAATGTAAAGCCGAAAACACACTTATGAGCCATGACTAATTCAGGGTGTGTTGTGCCAACACTTTTTAGTACTAAAACTGCCTTGGTTGTACACATTGTGGTACACAGGGAAATGTGATGATAAACACTAATGTTAGCCCACGAAACACAACCCAAGAACTTGCCTCAGCACAGTTGCTTCATACAGTTACAATCAAAATGTGGCCTGGAACGTTTTGGATTGTTCTGGTCCCCACGGTTCAATTTATGGACAGTTTGCTAGGAGCTTTGCATCAAAATGTTACAATGTATCATCAACCCCCGAAACATGCAATGAATTGGATGTAATGAATGATACCTCCATAGTTGCCATGGCAGCGGATCCTCCAACCATGGTCTTCTCACTGTGGGAGATCTTAGTGGTTCTGAAAAGGACAAGGCCAGGGGACAGGAGAGGAGAGAGAGGTGAAAGACGAAAGGATCAAGGTTAAGGGTGCAGGAAAGGGTGTCTGTTTCAGAGTGTGCATGCATGTGGGGAACTGGGGATGTTTCTGAATGGAGACCCGTCCCCCATGGGTTTGGTTTATTGTGTGTGTGGGAGTGGGTTCTTTCAGAGGTAATAGAAAATCATGTTTACACGTGCGGCGTGCGCCTGTAATGTTATGCCTAGAGACACCAATCTCTCTCTGTCTCTCTCTCTCTCTTTCCCTCTCTTCCACTCGTATACAAGAGGGATATGCACATACAAAGGCGAGGGTACAAATCTAATCTCCATAATTTCTACTCTCTGAATAATTGAATAACAGAAAACACCCTTCTCCTTCTCTTTGCCAGTCTCTATTTCAATCTCTCCATCTCTCTCTCTCTATCTCTCCCCCTCGTACTGTACTTCAAATCTTCTCTCCTGCACTGGCATTCTATCTGCCCAGTCTCCCAATCTATTTATCCCTCTTTGCACTTACAAAGGCAGATGGGAGAATCCCCTCTGTTCTTCTGCACCTCCACCCACCCACCCACACACCCACCCTCTCCCCCGCCCAGTTTATGATGTGCAAGCAAAATGGCCGCCATGTGAAAATATGGTTAATAGCTTACCCATGCATCCAAGTGACGTTCATTTCGGAGGTGAAATACTTCATGTGGCACTGCAGCTGAATGCCTGTCGCTGTGCACTTAATCACCACCTCTGCAGCAGTGGCTCCTAGTGGGTGGAAGGGCAGCGTGAGGAGGAGAGCTACTTCAAATACATGGGCCCCCATTGCCACAGACAAACCACAGCAACATCTAGTTAGTATAAAACTCTTATCTACATATTTTAACTTTGTATGTTTGCTCAGAACACGTTGCATCGCAACACGTTTTGAGCTTGTAGTTCTTCTTTTTTTTTTTTTTTCATTTGAATAGTTTGCACATATGAGGTTTCCACCCGATAGCAATGATATGTATGTGTTTAACTTAAACCTGTGGCTCTACGGCGTCCGCTGGCCTAATGGTCAAGGCGCATACCACGTACTAGGCTATGATGCCTGCTGGCGTCGCCGGTTCGATTCCCGATCCGGACGACCTTTGCCACATGTCATTCCCCATCTCTCTCCCCATTTCCTGTCAGTCTACTATCCTATCAAATAAAGGCATAAAAAAGCCCAAAAATAAATCTTAAAAAAAAAAAAAAAAAAAAAAGAAACTGTGGCTCTAAATAAGTGTGTGTGTGTGTGTGTGTGTGTGTGTGTGTGTGTGTGTGTGTGTGTGTGTGTGTGTGTGTGTGTGTGTGTGTGTGTGTGTGTGTGTGTGTGTGTGTGTGTGTGTGTGTGTGTGTGTGTGTACACACCTGCTTCTCTCAAGCACCCATCATCGCTTTCTCACAAAGCAACATTGTTCAACAACAACACATGCTGTGTGCTGACATTTGTTAGGAACCTGTTAAGCCATATACTATTATATTCAGTGTGCATATCAATTACAGCATTTGTGTGCGTGTGTGCGAGCATTTGTGAATTACTCACCGGCGTATTTGTTGAGCTTGTTTAGGACCTCATCAAAGACTAGGAGAGAAGCAACAGAGGGGTGTGGGGTGAGAGACAAGAAAGGAAATATCTTGGGAACGCAAACAAAATATGAAATTGAGTTTTTACAGTCAACTCTATTTCCATTCTCAATTCAGAAGAACCTGTATCTATTCCAGATTACATTTGGCTAAACGGATGGCGTTTTGTGAGAACCAATTTTGTATTTGTCAAATGGAAAACTGATGGACATTTTCCTATGAGCAAATATGGCCGGCAGGGTACAATAATGTAACTGTCATTTCCCCTGCTGGAGGAAATACATTCACCAGTGTTGATGGGAGAGAGTGAGGGAAGGAAGGGGAGTGGATTGCTGGAGAGTCCAACAACACACATTGAGTGGGCAGCAGGAGAAATGTGCTGTTTGGCTTAATACCAAAATGTTGTTTAATACAACAATATTTTAATCTAACCACTTTCAATCTGGCGTCCCTATTTTGGGCATTTTATTACCAAGCCAAAAAAAGTATTGATAATAATAATATAGCTTAAAAATGTTCTAATCTAAAACCAATTACAATAGATTTTCTAAAAATGTAAAAAGAAGAAATCCACATTACATTTTTTTTTACTTTGTCTTTAATGTTACTATTGTTATTATTTTTTTAATGTAAAAAGAAGTGATAACCGCAGATCTACCAGCTCACAATGCATTGCACTGCACTGTGAGCGTCTAGATCTGCTATCATTACTATTTTTGAACTAGAGTGGTTGAGCCCTTTGCACCACTGGAGAACATGGGCTGGTGACGGATGTTTTAATATGAGGATGATGGGAATCATTTTCTCACAAAGCGTAGTTATGACTGTAGGGTTAGATTCCGGTTTCTATGTTGCCGTCTTATCTTTTCACAAGAAAACTTCACTAGAAAAAACAGAAGTCTATGAGAGGCAAAATGTACCTTTTCCGGAAAGGTCGATTTGGCTCATATCTTTTCCTCTGTCGTCATGAATGGTGGCTCTGTAAACTCCAGCTGACTGCGCAGAAAACTGATGCAGATGCACAACACATAAAACACTTACTGCAGCAATCCATAGCTTTTCTGTGTGAACACAATGTTGAACTCTTCTTTGTGAACACAATGTTACTTTGAACAATCTACTGTAGAGTACGTTCATACAAAATAACTACCAATACCATTGGTCTCTCTATCTGCTCTTCTATTGGGAAGTATAATATAATACAAATGTTAAACTTACAGTAACTATGATACTAGTATCATATATTGTTAATGTTGATAATAGTAGATGCATTTCACAAACACACAATTACATAGGTGGTATTTATAGTAATGGACATGAGCATTACACAGTTGTAAAGTGTTAAACTAGCTGCAAGAATATACTAAATAGAACCAAATGGACCCTTACCCATGTGTAACCCCAAGGGTGTACAAATGGAACCAAATGGTCCCTTAACAGGTCCATTTGGTTCCATTTGTACACTGAATAAACACAGAGGATGTTCCTGTGTAGTAAGAGTATGTCAGCAGGCTTCTGATCCCAGGTCAGATCCACGTATGTCGTCACTGTCGGGCAGAAACCTCGTATCTCCAAGTTTCAAACGTGTACGTTTTTTCGTAAAGTATAGCCCTGCTTCATCATACAAGACTGTCGCACAAAACGTACACAATAATAGTGAAAATAGGAGATCTACAAGCACACAACGCCTCGCATCGCGAGGCGTTGTGTGCTTGTAGATCTCCTATTTTCACTATTTTAAATAACTTTTTTAAGTTATGAATACAAAACGAACGGCTTTGGACATACAAGGTTTCCACCCGACAACGACGATATACTACCATGTATTGTGGTGCTGGTTGTGGTGATACTGTGATGATGACCGTGCTAACAGTGCAGTTACCAGGTGGATTGGCAGTTTGCAGATACCCGCTCCCAGGTCAGGCTTCACGTCTGGGACGAGCTCCGTGTCCTCTTTAAACCAGTGGAATTCAGACTCCTTCTTCAGGTTTGCGACCTGGAATTCAAATTGGGATTATTATGGTGATTGGCGGTAGCAGTGAGGTGGCAAATCATGGGAGATTGTCCCAGATCTGAGAAATCACAGATCTGATTCAAGGCCATGTGCTCAGTGCCTTCGAGCGAGACAGTGCAATCCCATCTTGATCCATTCCAAGTCAGACTGAGGGAGAGTGTCAGTTACATGCTTGAAAATGGTGACATTCTGATGTACTAGGGGTGTTGTAACGATACATTTTAATAGCGATTCAATACATTCACTACATGGACGATATTGGTTCATTCATGGCGATACGATACGATTCGATTCAATGATTTAAAATCGATATAGAAACTATTTAGCAAAGAAATTCAATCTGTGTGAAAGGTGTGGATAGTGCAGGTTTTAAAGGGAAACATGTATTATTATGGATATAAATAAGTAAACACAGTGATTATCTGCCAAATACATGGACATTGTATATTGACAAACCTGCACCTTGACATGAACGCAGAGATTACACACATTTATCGATAGACCAGTGTAGCTATATGGAAAGGAAAAGTAATTAAACCCCTGCTTTTAATTTTTTCTTCTTAAAAATGCTAAATACAATGCACAAGTAGGTAGTTTCGATACAATCGATTCTTTGCACTGCCGACACGATACGATACAAATTCAAACGACACAATTCGATTTTAGCTGTTTTCATTTCGATATACTTAGATGTTTTAAGTTAAAAACGATATTTCGATGCAGTTATTATATCGTTACACCCCTATGATGTACATTCTGTGTTATGCACAGGCTACTTATATAAATAAAACACTGTACTGTAAACGAAGTAAGTGAAGTGTGTTTCCATAGCCTGAAATGTGTTATTGTGCACATATGTCGTTATCTTGAATACTTTATTAGACAGAAATGTAAAGCACGAGGTACAGTCTTCATGACCTAACATCCTGTTATTTTCGTGCCTTACACCCCCTGGGAGAGTTGGGGCAACACAATGGGAAGTGCATGGAAATAATGAGACGCAGGTTGAGGTGTTGGTATTTTTGTGAGAATTACATTATTGGACCATGAGCCCAAACAAACGTGAATCATTTGATAAATTGGTGATTCCACCAGCTGGCGCAAACAAAATAAAGCAAATAGACGTAGCGAGATGGATTTTTCACCGCAAATAAAGGCATCAACCTGCATGAATGAAGCATAAACTATATAAATAGTTTAACACAAAATATTTGCAGAGCTGCATTTTCAGTTTTTTGGTAAGCCCCTGGTGTGTAAAGAGTAAGACCTTACTAAGCTAGCGGAAAATAATCAGTGGAAATATCATTACCTGAGAACTCTTCACAAAAAACATTGGCTATGAATGTCCATCAGTTTTTTTTATCCCTAACCCTCCCCTTCAGTAATACCAATTGATTTTGTATTTTATATAATTGGAAAGCCGTATTAGTCATCATTACAACGAGGTAAGGATCGAGCATTTGCGGAATGAGCAACACAGCTAACCATGTGGGTAACCCCTCCCCAAAAGACGTGCCAAAATCCCTGAAGGGTCAAGTGTGGAATGTTGATATTTGGAGGACACACAAACATAACGTTGTTGTCAGGTGGAAACCTTGTATGTCCAAAACCGTTACTTTTTGAATAATTTAAAAAACGAGTTAAAGTAGTGAAAATTGCCAATCTACAAGCGCACAATGCCTCGCGGTGTGAGGCGGTGTGCGCTTGTAGATCGGCTATTTTCACTACTTTTGTGCGACACTCTTGTATGATGAAGCAGGGCTTTAATTTACGAAATAACATACTACTGTATTTTGAAACTTGGAGACACAAGGTTTCTGCCCGACAGTGACGATAACAAAGTTGCAGGACACATGCTCAGATGCCATTCACACGCTCATGTGACTGGCACACGTTTTGAGCACTTGAAGCTCAAAAGGCGAATACCAACAGAAGAATATTGCAGGGTATTTTGGCAAATGTTGTGTCGGGCACTGCGCTACTCCACACGATTAACTGTGTTGCTCATTCCACGAGTGCACTATCCTTACAAGTGGTACCTGGTTGTAAATGTGACAAATCAGGCTTTCCAACCATTTATTATTGAAGGGGAGAACTAATCAACTGAAATAAGGTTCAAGAGTTCATAAACCAAGGACTGGCCTCCACTGATTGCTGTCTGTGGATTGTTCCCATATTTTTCCATTTGGCTGGCTGCTGATGTTTGTAATATTTGTGGGCTGATATGGAGGAGGATGTTTATTTCTCTGTCTGCTATTTCTTATTAATAGATAGATAGATAGATAGATAGATAGATAGATAGATAGATAGATAGATAGAGAGAGAGAGAGAGAGAGAGAGAGAGAGAGAGAGAGCGAGAGAGAGAGAGAATTGATTGAGGAATTCTTGACAAAATCTGAACACCAATGACTGCATCTTAGTAAGTGACATTTATTTGACACCATCCAATGAATTCTATAGGGTTTAAGAGGATAGGCACAGTATGATGTAACAGTATGAGTAATAGGAATGGCTGAGAAGAGTAATAATCACAACACTCTCCTACTCTGTCAAATCTGTTAATTTAACCGTTTTGCTAACAACTTCCATGGATGCACGTGCACTTTTATGAATTAACATTTCCAAGTGCCTTTTGTGATATATCCTCGCGTCATGTTGCTGAGATTGCATAGGTCATTGTGACAGCCTGACAAGGATACAGGCCTATAGACCTCCCTCTCCTAATGAATAGAACAATAAAGCTTCATTTACGGGATGCTTCTGCTATAACGTGTCATGCTGCTTGACAAAAATAATATATTTGCAACTGGAGAAAGAACCGCACATGCATCATAATCTTTCAGTAGTAAATATGTATTTTTTGGCAAGTGCCACATTGCATGACACTCTGTTATAGAAGCATAAATTAGGCCTTATAGCTCATATAAATTGTGTAACCTCACTTCCAATCAGCTCAGTGGTCTTGTGGTTAGAGTTTATGGCCTGAGACTGGGGGGTCGGGGGTTCAATCCCCCACTGAGTCATAACATAATATAAAAATGGTACCCAGCTGCCTCCCTGCTTGGCACTCAGCATCAAGTGTTAGACTAGGGGTAAGTCATGTCCATACTAGCATCATGTGAATGCACTTGTACATCAAACTGCCTCACCATACAGAAACAGAGGATACATTCCTGACCTACAGGCCACATGAGAATACGTACTTTACTTCCAATCAAGCCAGACATACATGATTAGAGTCTACACTGTATAATAATAGTTAAAAGCATAATATGTGCCCGTGTAATTTTGCTCAAAATTGCTAGTAACCTACTACCTTGACTTCATGATGATTCTTTGAATTGCAAAGTTATTTCTAAGGGGTAGTCTAAATTGCCACTCTGGAAACTGTTAAATATTTCATATCATAGTGGGTTATTCACACAGCCATTGGAAATGTGAATAATAGGCTTCTTGAATAATATTTCATAATACAACCTCAAATGGGAGGCGACCCCTGATGGGAATTAGCAGACAGAAGAAGAAAGAAGAAAAACTACCTCAAATGGATCCCTCATAGAGCCATTTAAAAACTCTTTGAAAGAGCTAGACCTGGGTAGACCACCTACCTCAGTCAGTGCTTGTATTGATATTCATCATCAGCGCCATCACTTCCATAGGGCTGCAAGTGATTATTCTAAATTTTTCATTAATCAAATGATCAAGAAACGCTTTCATTTTAAAAAAATCTGTTTAACAATATTGATCAATGTGAGAACATAGTAGTGTGTATATATTCAAATTAACTTTATCTGTAGATAATTGTATAACCGATTAAATTGACTAATTTGATTAATTGCTGCTGCCCCCACTTTTAATCAAGTGCAGAGCAATCTAGAGTAGTGACTCTCAGCCTGTGGACCAGGGCCCACTGTTGGGCTGTGAAGATATTGCAAGTGGGCCAGATTTTAATGATAAAATAACAAATATAATGATGCCCCTTTAAAGACAGGGTGCCGTAAATCCCCCCTTCAACATGATCATCAGGTATTATGATTACAAATTTACTTGGGGGAAGATTTTTCAAAAAAAGTGTACAGAAAGTATTACAATTTTGTTTTTATGTGGCCACACCCACCTGTTCATTAAAGGGCCACTTCACTCTGGGACAACTAGATCTTATTTTATTGTTGTTTGGGACACAATCAACACAATCCTGAGTTATTTTTTGTATTCAATCTGTGTTTTGAGATATTTTAGTATTTCAGCATCATCATGCTGCATCATATGATGCAAAACGCATCACTAGCACAGCTGAAATACTAAAATATCTCAAAACACAGATTGAACACGATTCATGGTTGTACCAGAGGTGAAGTGGCCCTTTAAGTATACCTGGTTTTCAGGTGGGTGGTGACCCAGCTGGGGACGGGATGATTTTATGATGTCATTAAAGCAGTGTATCTCAATTGGGCATTTTGCCTCTTTCAGGAAGAAACCAGAAATACACAGGGAAGACATATTTGAATATTATAAATACCCTGGGGGTCTATTAGAGTAATGTTAACTCCATAGACACATGCAAACAGAAAAAGTAGGCTACAAAACTATGGCACCACCTCTCTAGAACCATGGACATTTTTAAGGTTTGTTCCATTGATCCAAGCTGGAACACAATGGATTTAGCACGCACCCATCTGATCCATCAGATGTTCAAGTGGGCTCTGATCCAAGGAAGATCAAAGAAGGAATGGACACCGACGTCATTTTAGGCTCCATGGCCATCCGCCATGACACTTTGGGTGGCGGAAGTGCCACCCAAAATAACATTAGCGTCTATGAGCACTTTGTCACTTCCGCCACCCAAAAGTGTGATGGCGGCGTCCCATGGTGTGCCAACTTCCGGGTGTTGTCTGTTCCTGCCTAACCTTCCTTGCTCTGATCCAGGAAAGGATGAGAACCGAACCACTGAATCCAGAGCACTGGTTCCCAAACACTGGGCCGGGACCCATGTGTGGGTCGTAGACAGATTTGTAATGGTCCCTTTGTTTTTTGTTTCCTACAATTAGTTTATTTAATTATAACTATTCAAAATATTTTCAAAAAACATTCCCAAAAAACTTTTATTTTTATTTTTCAAGAATTCAATTCTCAATCTTTCAGTACTTTCATTAAGAAATCAAAGAAAAACCAAAGAAATTCCATAAATTAGAAAACAAGAAGTAGGGAAAATAGCTGATCTACAAGCTCACAACGCGGCGCCAAGCGACGCGTCGTGAGCTTGTGGATCTGCTGTTTTCACCAGTTTGGGTCCCGGGCAACGGCTAATCTCTCTTTTGAGGTATTGAGCAAAAAGGTTTGGGAACTGCTCTTGAGTACGTATTCATCAGTGTCAAAGCTTGTTTGTGTGTCTGTGTTTACCTTGCACACCACACTGACAGAGCAGTCCTCTCCAACATGAGCTGACAGGAACTCGCTGAAGTGGGGACCTGTGAGGGAGGGGAGTGGAATACATTTCAGCTGGCACCATTTTCAGTCTTCAGTGATGAGCAGAAAGCAAATGGGCGCTGTCGGGTGGAAACCTGGTCCAAAATTGTTACTTTACAGGAAATGGATATTTAGTCACAAACTCTTCTCACTACTTTCCATTGGTTCAATATTGTAAAAACCCACAACACTAACCCTTTCACTTTCACTTGAGAACAAATAAAAATCGAAAACCGCAGAAATAGCAGATCTACAAGCTCACAGCGTGTCATATATTTGTGTGACACTGTGGTATGACAAAGTAGGGTGTCCATTTACGAAAAAACACAAAAAGTAGAAATATGGAGATACAAGACATCTCCAATCCAAATATTGTACTTTTACTCCACTACATAAACATATACTTGAAAACTTTAGTTACTAGTTACAATGTAGATTTTGATTATTATTATTACAAAACATACGCTAACCACATATATTTTGGCCTTTTGAAAATAGCAGATCTACAAGCTCATAGATCTGCTATTTTCAAAATAATTGTATACATTTAAAAACTTGTGAAATTCTACATTCTACATAATGAGTACGTTCTACATTTGGTACTTTAAAGGGGAAGACCACCCATTTTCAATATTGAACTATATGTCATTAATATACCTTAGAGGAGTTGTGTGGAAATAGAAAAAAAGTTCCCCCCCTTCTGTGTTGCCTAGGGGGGGGAACTTTTTTTCTATTTCCACACAACACCTCTAAGGTATATTAATGACATCGTTCAATATTGAAAATGGGTGGTCTGCCCCTTTAAGTACATTTTGATGCTAATACTTTTGTACTTTTACTCTCAAGTAAACTTTGAATTCTGGACTTTTATTTGTAAGGGCACGCGGTCACACCAAAGTATGGTTGGCGGCTGATAAACTCTTTTTGTGCTCAGCCAGCGGATCCTCCCAATAACCAATGAACAACCACTTGTCACTCCTTGATCTTAGGACGGTCCAACTTCGACTCACCCGAATGGACAGAGGGGAAGAAACAGTGCTTCAAGCATAAACGCAAGGTCTGCGTGAAAGCTGTGCAAGACCATAAATCCAAGCCATTCCCATTGAAATGCATTGGCGGAATCCACTCTCATACAGTAGGTAGAATGTTTTCCGGTGTGACCGTGCCCTAACAGAGTATTTCTATATAGCATCATTGATACTTATTATTTAAGTAAAACAATTGAGTACTTTTTCCACCACTGCCAGAACGTATGGGAGCAGGCAGGGGCGTCACAAGGGGGGGGGGGGACTGAGTTACTAGGGCCCAAGGTGGAGGGGCCCTGGTAACTTTAGCTATTGAAAAATAGCAGATATACAAGCTCACAGGAGTGCCGCGCTGCGAGCTTGGATAATCTTTGAATATATGTATTTTTTAAGCGAACATTTGTAACTCAAAGTTTGCTTCTGGGGGGGGGGGTCCCTGGAACTAAATATTTTGAGATGGGGGTCCGTGGCCAAATACATATCATCTTGGGGGTCCTTCCTTCACATGAAAACGTTTGAGCACCACTGACATGGAAACATAGGTTTCTTGCACACATTTTCACGATTCTTCAAAAATAGCAGATCTACAAGCTCGGTGCCGCGCTGTGAGCTTGTATATCTGCTATTTTTCAATAGTTAACATTCATGGGGGGCCCGCGGTGAATCCTTGTACCCAGGGCCCAGAATTTGGTGTGACGCCCCTGGGAGCAGGAACATCCTATTAGTCCAGTCATTATATGAAAAAACCTCAAACAAATTGCAATAGTAGCAAACTCAACTGATTTTGTATCCTCATTATGTCCTTAGTGAGGGAAAAAAAGTCCCAAGGAATCCCATCGGGGCAAAGTTTTGAAAACGACCTACCTACCTTCACTTACTATACACTACAATATAAAAAATGACTGAAAAAAAATCTGCTTTAAGTGGGATGTGAGGGGTCAAACTAGGGGTTTTTAATTATTCTGAATCCATTGCAAGCATTTGTTTTGCATGAAAAACATTCCTTGGGCTAAAAACGGACCCCAAAAGACTGTGAAAATTGATGACTCATCACTAAACCATCGTTTTGAGTGGCCATTTCTTGCCCAAGGAATGTTTTTCGTGCAAAACAAATGATTGCAATGGATTCAGAATAATTAAAAACCCCTAGTTTGACCCCACATATCCCACTTAAAGCAGATTTTTTTTCAGTCATTTTTTCCTTTATATTGTAATGTATAGTAAGTGAAGGTAGGTAGGTCGTTTTCAAAACTTTGCCCTGGTGGGATTCCTTGGGACTTTTTTTCCCTCACTAAGGACATATCGAGGATACAAAATCAGTTGAGTTTGCTACTATTGCAATTTGTTTGAGGTTTAGCCTAATTTTGGCCTAAAATGACTGGACTATATAGGCTCTGTCAACAGCTAGTGCAGTGTCTCATTTGCCTAAGCTGATCAGGTCTGTGCATTAGAGTTTTCCTGTCTGCCAAACAGCATGGCAAAGATGGTATCTTTAGTGCAGGCCAGGGTGTTTTGCAGGGCCCAGACTGCCACGCGGGAACCCCGAAAAAACGGTGTCCAATCCAATTTGGGACACAACTCATC